>NW_015170928.1:458350-483216 GCF_001447785.1 Gekko japonicus | reverse complement strand
CACTGTTGACCCCCCCCAAGCACCAAGATGACAGCGCATCACTTGCCCCAGAGTCCCTATCTATACCTTGTGGCTAATAGCCACTGATGGACCTCTTTGGGGCCTGCCATTTTAGGTGCCATGCCCTGACCTGGACGGCCCAGGCTAGCCTGACCTCGTCAGATCTCGGAAGCTAAGCAGGGTCGGCCCCGGCTAGGAATTGGAAGGGCGACCTCCAAGGAATACCAGGGCCGTGACACAGAGGAAGGCAAAGGCAAACCGCCTCGGAAACGTCCCTTGCCTAAAAACAACTCTAGCTCGCCACCTAGTGGTGCATAATGCTAAAAGAGCTAGAACTTCTGACTGCCAGACAGTCTTAGGATCTCCTGGCTATACTACATACAATGCCATACGATAATTACTAATTATTACTACTTGAGCAAGGGTCTCTGCCGCACATGCCAGGAATGGGCTGAGCTTGACAATCTGGAGAACTGGGCTGTGCAGAGACAGCTAGCTGGTCCAGCGCAGGGTTCTTCTTGTAGCAGGAACTCCTTTGCATATTAGGCGACACACCCCTAATGTAGCCAATCCTCCAAGAGCTGACTGAGCTCTTCTTGCAGGGGCTACTGTAAGCTCTTGGAGGATTGGCTACATGAGGGGTGTGTCGCCTAATATGCAAAGGAGTTCCTGCTACAAGAAGAACCCTGCGCTGGACCAGCTAGCTGTCTCTGCACAGCCCAGTTCTCCAGATTGTCAAGCTCAGCCCATTCCTAGCATGTGCGGCAGAGACCCTTGCTCTAGAGAGGCCGGGGCCCCAGCCAAAGACTCCTGGCGCCTTGCACTGACCTCCCTGAGCCTTGGAATTCGTACAGGCTCAGGCTCACACTTTGGCTTCCCTGTCACACTTCCTTCCTTTGGGAATTCCCTGCCTCTTGCCCCCTGCTACAAGGGTAACAGAATGAGCCACCCTCTGCAGGAGGCCCCCATTTCGAATGTCACCTCAGCCTCAAATTCACTAGGCTATTGTATAATAAAATAGTAACAAAAGGCAGGAACAGGTGTAGTTAACAGACTCACCACTTACAACTTGCCAAAAAGCTGAAGAACATGTAATAGAGAATGATGTATACAAAGTAGCTACAGTGAAAAAGTACACAATGTAAACAACAGAGAACTGGTATGTGCTACGATGTCTAAACAATGGAGAACTCCTAAATACTTCAACGTTGTGTCCGGATGTTTCATCACAACGTTTCAAAATTCATCCTTCATCAGGGTGTTCCCTTTAAGCTGCTGTGGTTTTCATACTCTTACTGACATCCAATACAAAATCGGACGCCAACCCCCAACACGTAATCAGCTTCAATAGCTTCAGACTTGCAGCGGGACCGGCAGAGTCTGTTAACTACACTTGTTTCTGCCTCTTGTTACGATTTTATTTTATCAAATTCGCTAGGACCACCTACCTTCTGTCTGCCTCGGCCCCTCTGCTAAAACAGTAGCCTGCCTTACAGGGCTGGAGTCAGGACCGCAAGGTACTTCTATAGGCAAAGCACTCGTTCCGCCTTGCTTCCCTTTCTGCAGTGGTCTCCAGGGGCTTTGGGAACTCAGCAGTTAAATTCTGCGTGGGGGGGTTGGTTATCCCAAATCTAACATCCACGTTCATTAGGCCCATCCACACTGCCTCTCAGGTTCTGTGTGATTTTATCTTGCAACAGCTTTGAGTGTGCAAAAGACCTGTGCCAGAAATTTAAAAGCCTCAAACACTGGAAGACTTATGAGTCACCCTCCCAGCTTCTCGTCTACTTTCTCAAACATCGGGGCCACCGTCTTTGTCTTTCAGCTTCTCGACCGGGAAAATTCCCAGGCAGCTGAATCCCGTGACCCTTTCTCACATTACTTGCACTCCGGTGAATTACGGCACCAAGGGATTCTCAAGTTTCTAGCCCTCAAGAGCCGTCTCCTTCGGTTTCATTAGATCGCTCGGACTTCCCAGAGGGTGGGAAGGCTGCCAGACTCGGGCTGGTTTTGTATTCTTGCCTTCCAATATCATATACCTGTTCCCAGGGGTCATTTCGTAGAAAAAGAGGTGCAGGAGCTCATTAGCATAACCTATTTGCATATGCCACACCCCCTGACATCACCGGAAGTGTGTCAGAAGGCAACACCCACCGCTCAGGCTCCACTGGACTGTTTTGGATTGCTAGCTATTTGGGGGGGGGGGAACGTGCAGATCTACCCTAGCAGAGGAGGGAGAGCTTGTACCTGAATAAAACTTGGTCTTAAAGGCGCTACTGGACTGTTTTGGACCGGGGGGCCGGGGGGGGGGGCTCTGCAACTTACCTGGCTGCTTCTTGCTCTGACTGAGGGCTGCTGGGAGCAGGGGGTGGGGCTTGTTGCATGTGCTCGTCCCCTGGGCTCTTTACTGCCGGAGCTCTGCTCTTGCAGGAAATGACCCCTGCCTGTTCCTATATTATCCCTATAGCTGTAACTTCTTCCTTTCCCTATGTATCTTGCCTGGGTAGTGATGCTCTTATCTCACCCCTCGCCTGACTTTACATTCCTACGGGGAGGGGAGCGTGAGTGCATGTAGGGGTAGGCTAACTTGCAGATGTAACTTTCTATGAAGCCCTCAAGCGACTGTTTCTCATGGGAAGGTGTCCTCGAGAGAAAACAACTCTGACAGCTAGAGGTGGGCCCTACTGTGTAAGGTCCGTGTAGACCTGCTGACGTGTATGGATGGAATGTGTGAGAGTAACTATATGTCCCTTTCCCGCCTTAAAGTCTCAGACCTGACACAGAGTTCAATCCCTGCACGTCTCAAATCTTCCAATAAACTTTCCAAACCTGAAAGTACGTGTGAAGAGTGATTTAATGGGGAACCTGACAGAAGGCCGGCCGGCTGGCCTTCCAGCGGGGGCCCCATCACCCCACCCGCCATATCCATCCACTGAAGCATGAGAAAACCCACATACGCAGTTAGGTGCACCCTGCCACCGCAGGCACAGATGCCCTTCCCGGACTGGCCCAAGCAGCACTTACTGTCGGCCGTCTTCTTCTCTTCCACCGTGAACAAGATGGCCCGGCCAGGCTTCTCGGGACACGGCATCGGGTAGCCGTTCTCCTTCAGCTGCTCCTCGGTCATCACGTACTCCTTGAGCCTTCGATACAAGGCAGCGCCTGAGGGTGGGGAAGGCGAGGAGGGAGAAGAGAGACACGGAACTGGTCAGGAGGACTCCTGCAGAGACACGAACAGCGGGACCCTGGCCAAACGAAGCCAGGCTCACTCCAGCTTTCCCGCCTTCTCACCTGCCAGGCTCTTAGCACTGAGGTCCCCCAGCCTTTTGAGCCTGCGGGGCACCTTTGGAACTCAGACCCCCGGGGGAGGGATGCGCGACTGCAAAATGGCCGCCACAGGAGGTGAAACGGACCGCAAAACGTCAGGGAGTGAAGCTGAAAAGGATGCTTTTTAAAATAGACATTGTTTTAAAACACGGGGTGTCGAACTCATTTGTGATGAGGGCTGGATCTGGCATAAATGAGACCTTGTCGGGCTGGGCCGTGTGTGTCATAGAAGGTAACGCCAGGTAGTGGAGATATAAAATTTGTAAAGGACACAAACACAAAAACAAAACACAAAAACAAAACACAAAAACATGCTTAAAACATTAGCACTCTTGCAATATTTCGTCTATTTAACAGTGTCTGATAACGGACACCTCTTGCTCTGAATTACTGCATCAAAATGTCTGTCCTGTTGCAATCCTGAGTATGCTGTTCAGGTGTGTATCTGTAAGCTGCAAACCTACGATGACGCAGCAGCAGCAGCAGAACTGGAAGAAGAAGCAGAAGACAGCCAGTTCCACTGTGGGCCTAATGGAAGCCCTCCGGGGGCCTGATCTGACCCCTGGGCCGCATGTTTGACACCACTGCCCTACAGGGTCGCCATAAATCAGCTGTGACCTGGAGATTGGATTTATACCCCGCCCTTCACTCGGAGTCTCAGAGCGGCTTACAAACTCCCATCCCTTCCCCTTCCCACGACAGAATTCTGGCCCCGCTGGTGGAACTCCAGTGGGCACCTGTGTTTTGGCCACTGTGTGACACGGAGTGTTGGACTGGGTGGGCCACTGGCCTGATGCAACGTGGCTTCTTTTACCTTTTTAACCACTGCTCTGTACCCTCCCCCCCCTATAGAAAAGAGGGATGAGGAGGAATGAACGAGCACCCTTCCTGTTGCGCAAAACCCACCGGAGCCACCCCGAGGTCTACACAGAAAGAGGGGCGCACCTGTCAGGTCCTCCGCCTGCAAGCTGGTGGATCTGTTGAGCGAGAAGCTGATCCTGGTGGCCAGTTTGCCTCCCAGCATGGCTTCGTGGGACACCATCTTCCTGTTGCTGGGCTCTGGAAAAGGGAGCAGGGAGAGAAAAAGAGTCAAGACGCGACAGCGGCCATGTACCACACAAGAGGGGTTGAAAGGGCTTGCTCCGGAACCTACAGAGGGGGGCCCTTCTGTCCAGTCAGATCCTGGTCAGACTGTTATTTATTTAGACTTCTAGACTGCCCTTCCCTGCAAGCAGGGCGCGGGACAGTTTACAACAACATAGAAGCGGGAGCACATACAGCCTGTGCTGAAAGCATTGCACTGGCTGCCGATAGCATACCGGATTCGTTTCAAGGTGCTGGTTCTTACCTTTAAAGCCCTACATGGTCAGGGACCTACATACCTAAGGGACCACCTTTCCCCGTATGTTCCCCAGAGAGCACTGCAGTCGGGGCCCCAGAATCGGCTGGCCCCTCGGGTCCTAAGGACGCTTGGCTGTCAACAACCAGGGATAGGGCCTTTTCAGTGGTGGCCCCAACCTGGTGGAATGAGCTCCCAGAGGAGATCAGAGCCCTGCGGGAACTTTTGTAGTTCCGCAGGGGCTGTAAAATGGAGCTCTTCCGCCAGGCCTTTGGGAGCCGCCACCACCAATGAAGAACATCGGTTGGTTAAAAGGCAGAGGGCCCTGGATCCTGAAAACTGCCATCAACAGCCTTAAAGATCAGTGAGCCCTGCAGGGACATCCAACTAACACCGAGAGCTGTCTGCGAGCGGAGAGCGTTCTGCACTGGCTGCTACCGCTGTATGATTATTAGTTAAAAGGCAGAGGGCCCTGGATCCTGAAAACTGCCATCAACAGCCTTAAAGATCAGTGAGCCCTGCAGGGACATCCAACTAACACCGAGAGCTGTCTGCGAGCGGAGAGCGTTCTGCACTGGCTGCTACCGCTGTATGATTATTAACAACCACTAGCACTTTATTATGATTTTATATTGTTGCTCTTCGGCTTGGAAACGGAGATGAGCACCGCAACCCTAGAGTCGGACTCGACTGGCTTTCGAGCAAGGGAACATTTACCTTTACCTTTATGTTTTAATGTAATTATCTGTTTTTATGTGAGTCGCCCTGAGCCAGCTTCGGCCGGGAGGGTGGGGTAAAGAAAATCTGGAAAATAAATAAATAAATAAAAACAACAGATGATTTAGATTAAGTTAAAACCGGGGGGGGAAATACCATACAATCAGTGTTCCCTCTAAGCTGAGTTAGTGTGAGCTAGCTCACAGCTTTGTAGCCTCCGGCTCGCACATTTTTTGCCTTAGCTCAGGAAGGAGGGCTCCAGAGCCAACTGATTTCTACAGCAGCCCAATGGCCCGCTCGCCAATTTCGTGCCGGGAGCTCACAAGGTGGGATTTTTGCTCACGAGACTCCACCATTTAGAGGGGGCATTGCGTACAATCAATTGATAAAAGACAGCCTGTTCCAAGACGGCTAATTTCAGGGGGGGGAATGGCAGCCTCCCCCGAGGTATGAGAGTGCCCGTTTAGCTGCTGTCCCGTCGCTGTCCTCAACCAAAGGCCTGGTGGAAGAGGCCTTACATCTCTGCCTTACGAGCCCTGCGGATAGGTAACAGATCCCGCAGGGCACGGATGTTCTTCGGCAGAAAGTTCCACCAGGTGGGGGCCAAGGCAGAAAAGGCCCCGGGGCCGCGACTGAGGACCGCCGGATCTCTTCCGGGTCGGGGACCACCGAGAGGCTTTCACTGCTGGAGCATAACGCTCTGCTGGGGGCCCACCGAGCATACTGGCAAGCCTGGTATGGTCTGCTGATGGTTCAGGGCTTCCCAGGACTCCGACAAGACCAGCTAGGGGATGTCCTTGCCCGGGCCTGTAGCCACGGGGTGGGGTCTGCCGAGGACGACATGCCACCAAATGTGGGGTGGGGGTCTGCCGAGGACGACACGCCACCCCAAATGTGGGGTGCCCTGTCCCACCAAACAGCTTTGGAAAAGGTCCCCCTTCCCAGTCATATCAAGGGCAGGGTGATCAGCCCCAGGGTGCAAAGCATTAGAGGAGGCGGACTCCAGGAGCACCCACTGCTGGCAAGGGTAGCCAAAGGACATGCGGCGGCTGGCCGCAACAGAACTCAAATGGAAGGCAGCCAAGGCTTGAGGGCGAGCAAACGAGCCCACCCACATGCACGCCGACCAAGGCGTTTTTGCTCCTCGAGACCTGCCCGTCCTGGGTGCTGCCAAGCTCCCCGAGCCGGACACGCTGCGCCTGGCCCCCCAGCTCCACTGCCCACCTCCAGCAGCTTGCTGCAGGAACACTGCCACACGTAGGGCTACCTGCCAGTAGGGTTGCCAGCCTCCAGGTGGGGCCTGGTGATCTCCTGCTTTTAGAAGAAGAGAAGAGATTGGATTTATAGCCTGCCCTTCACTACCCAAGGGAGTCTCAGAGCGGCTTACAAACGCCTTTCCCTTCCCCTCCCCACGACAGACACCCTGGGAGGCAGGTGGGGCTGAGAGAGCTCTTGACAGAAACTGCCCTTTTTCAAGAACAGTTCTTATCAGAACTACGGCTTGCCCAAGGTCATCCAGCCAGGCGCGAGTGGAGGAGTGGGGAGTCAAACCCGGTTCTCCCAGATTAGAGTCCGCGCACTTAACCACGACACCAAACTGGCTTTCTTACCACTGGTCTGCAGCTGACGGAGATCAGTTCCCCAGGAGAAAGTGGCTGCTTTGGAGGGTGGACTCTGTGGCATTGGACCATGCCAAGGCCCGGCCCCTCCCCTCCCCAAACCCCACCCTCTCCCAGCTCCACCCCCCAAAGACTCCAGGGATTTTCCGACCCAGACCTGGCAACCCTATCTACCTGCCCCCTTGTCAACCTGGTGGAGGAGGGGGAGGGGGAAGAATGACTGAATGGTTTATCAACTCTGCCAAAGGGAGAAGGAAAGCAAAAGCATTTAGTGCTTTCCCAAACTCCACAATCCATCCATCCTGCGGGAAGCGAAAGTGAAAAAGAGTTTCCCTTTCAACCCCTCCCAAGCTCCTAAGCTTGCTCATCTCCCCCCCCACACACACACCTTGGAGACATCTGTTTTTCTTGCTCCCTGCCCCCTCTCCGAGATCATATCACTGTCTTATCTGACTCGGAGATGGACAGACTCCACCAGTCCTGGAGAGCCTCTGCCAGTCTGAGTAGACAATGCTGTCCTTGATAAGTCACCGTGCGTTTGCACTGGGACTGCTGCGTTCCTTCTTCAGGGGTTTTTCCCAGAGCTGTGTACAAATAGATCTTTATCCTGCTTCTAGTTTAACAGCAACTTGATGTTTAAGCATTTATGGGCAACACGGCTCAGCCCCGGGTGACCTGAAGCCTCACCTGGCAGATCTTTTCAGCTCAGGTGGCTGTTGAAAGGCAGAAGAGCAGAAAGGACTCTGTTTTCCCTGATCATCTGGCAACCCCATACTGGAACAATAGGTTAAAAATCAGAATGCTCAAGGCTTTTAAAAAGCTGGGGACCACAGCATTCAAGGAAAGACACTTCTGTCGCCATAAGAAGGGGGGGTTAATTTCCACTGATTCTCCCTTCCCTCTGCGTTTTGGAGGAAGCCGGGAGGCGGAGGAGGGAGGGTGAGGTGCAGAAGCCAAATGTTTCATGGCTAATTAGGTCCAAGCTATGGAGCAGGGGCCTCTAATCTTACTGACACTATGGACATTTTGGGAATGAGCACCACCCTGAAATGGCTGACAGGCGGTGGAGGAGACAATCACAAGTTTAGAAGGCTACAAAGACATGCACTCATGTCGATTTACCTTTGCAGATTTGGCATTGTATTCTGATTATCCTTCCCTTATGGATTTGTTTTTCAGAAATTTGGTGTTTCTGAGAATCGAAATAGCACTTGCGCACTCTCTCTCTATATATATATACACTAGCTGGGAATTGCCCTATATCACAGCTCTAAGAAGAGAAGAAGAGATTGGATTCATACCCCGCCCTTCACTACCCAAAGGAGTCTCAGAGCGGCTTACAAACTCCTTTCCCTTCCCCTCCCCACAACAGAGACCCCCTGTGAGGTGGGTGGGGCTGAGAGAGCTCTTAACAGAAACAGCTCTTTTTCAAGGACAGCTCTTATCAGAACTACGGCTTGCCCAAGGTCATCCGGCCAGGTGCAAGTGGAGGAGTGGGGAATCAAACCCGGTTCTCCCAGATTAGAGTCCGTGCACTTAACTGCTACACCAAACTGGTGTTTATACTGCAACTCAGATTCCAGTAACTCTCCTCCTCTTAGAAGAAGAGATTGGATTTATACCCCGCCGTTCACTCGGAGTCTCAGAGCGGCTTACAGTCTCCTTTCCCTTCCCCTCCCCACAACAGACACCCTGTGAGGCAGGTGGGCCTGAGAGAACTCTTGACAGAAACTGCTCCTGAGAGAACAGCTCCGAGAGAGCCATGACTGACCCAAGGTCACCCAGCTGACTGCAAGTGGAGGGGTGGGGAATCAAACCATCAAACCCGGTTCTCCCAGATCAGAGTCTGCACTCCTAACCACTACACCAAACTGGCTCTCAGGTGATAACTGCGTGACAAGCGTAAATAGGTCAGTTGCACCTTGGTTTTATAAACCTTTACTGGGTCACCTATCATTTTTCTCCCAAACTAGAAAAACCCTCAATGCTTCAAGAGCTGGCTGCAGCTCAAAGCTATGGTGCCGCTGCCTTCCTCCTTCCTGCGGGGTCCCAATGTTGCTTTGAAAACCTGACTTTAAAATTCGTACACAAATTTCGTGCCCAATCACGTCAACTTCTACTCCTACAAGATAATGACAGCCCTACCATTTTCCTTCTCACCTTGATACAGAGAGTACTCCGTCTTTCTGTGTTATACCTCTGAGGATGCCAGTCACAGCTACTGGCGAAACATCAGGTCCTACAATGCCAAGACCACGGCAAGACAGCCCGGGAAATCTACAGCAACTACTTTAACTGTTCAATAAGCTGAAGAGGGTGGAATGGCAATCCAGTTCTCTAATGGTCAGCGTGCTTGAGCAGATTCAAAGTTTAGAGAATCAATGGTTGGTTGGTTTTAATCATTATTTGGCATTTACGGCCCATTTGTCCCACTGAACTATGCAGAGGCAACTGGTTCATTCGTGGTCACCTTGGCTCACTGAGCTGGGTACAGAAAATGTATTTTAATTGATTTGCATTCCGCTGGACTCAGTGAGATCTGTAGGATCAGACAGGTGGTATGGAGAAGGTGTGATGCAGACTGGACTCAAGTGCATGATGCCAAACGGATTTCAAAGTTGCACGACGGGCTGCTGGATTACAACCACCCGTCCTGTGAAGGAGATGAGGCTGAGAATGCCAGTGGGGACTTGAACCTGGGTCTCTTCGGTCCAGCACATTTGCTGAGTGGAAGAACAGCTACTACTAGGTCTTCTGTCCCAATAGCTTTTGGTGCAGTATGAAAACTCCTTCATGCAGTCTAACCCAATTTAGCCTACACAGTACCTCTTATACCACGTCTTCAGAGTTGTGCTGTCTGTTAACTTCTCAGAGTGGTCAACATGCTCTACATGTAAATACCTTTGTAATAAACCTGAACCATTTTTGTGTGATATAGAATCATAGAATAATAGAGTTGGAAGGGGCCGCCAAGGTCATCTAGTCCAACCCCCTGCACAAGGCAAGGAAATTCACAAATACCTCCCCCTCCACACCTGCAGTGACCGCTATTCCACACCCAGAAGATGACAAAACGACCTCCAGGATCCCCGGCCAAACTGGCCTGGAGAAAAATTGCTTCCTGACCCCAAAGTGGGGATCAGCATTTCCCCGGGCGTGTAAGGAAGGGCCACAAGAAAAACAGGTTGCTTACCTGTAACTGGTGATCTTCGAGTGGTCGTCTCTGCATTCACACCCATGGGATCTAGTGCGCACGCGCTGGATCGACCGGCATTGTAGCAAGCTCTTTAATGGATTTTCGCACCCAGACCTTGGGCATGCGCAGGAACCCCACAACGCATGCCCAGAAGGGTGGGCGCGGACATCCCGCCAGTTCCTTTCTTACCGCCGCGAATCAACCCCTATAGAAAATGTAGAAGCTGACAGCAGCGGGGAAGGAGGGCGGGTGGTGTGAATGCACAGATGACCACTCGAAGATCACCAGTTACAGGTAAGCAACCTGTTTATCTTCGACGTGGTCTCTGTGCTGCACACCCATGGGAGATTAGCAAGCAGTGGCCTACCTGGAGGAGGGTGCTGGCAGGTCCTTTACTGCGTAGCCGAGGATAGAATGTGATGTCCCATGTGGTGTTCGTACGGACGTCTAGGGCGTAGTGCCTGACGATGGTATTAGGCGTGGCCCACATAGCGGCTTTGCAAATGTCCGTCAGTGGAATTCCCTGGAGGAAGGCAGTGGAAGCTGCAACAGCTCAGGTTGAATGGGCCCTGATAGGGCCAGGCAATGGCTGTTTGGCAATCAGGTAGCAGAGGCGGATGAGACCCGCAATCCACCTCAAGAGGCGCTGAGCCATGATGCGAGTCCCCAGCCTTGCTGGTGCATATGAGACGAACAGTTGGGAGTCACGTCTCGCTGGACGGGTTCTGTTCAGGTAGAACAGGAGCGCACGTTTCACATCTAAGGTGTGTAACAGTCTGTCCTGTTGGAGCCGGGAAGAAATCCAGGAGGAAGACCTCTGCCTGTAGGTAGAACTCTGACACTACCTTTGGCAGGAACGAGATGTCAGGGACGAGGCAGAGACCGTCTGGCAAAAAGGACAAGTAAGGCGTGCCGTGTCTGAAAGCCAGTATTTCTCCAACTCGCCTCGCAGAGGTGACAGCAACCAGAAAGGCCGTCTTCCATGACGGGAATTTTAGGTCGCACGTTGCGAGTGGCTCAAAGGGTTTCCTTGTGAGCTGACGAAGAACTAGAGGAAGGTCCCAGGGAACTACAGGAGTTTTGATGGGAGGGTAAAGGTGCAACAGTCCAAAGGGTTTCTTCGTGAGCTGACGAAGAACTAGAGGAAGGTCCCAGGGAACGACAGGAGTTTTGACAGGAGCATAGCGATGCAATAAACCTTTTAAAAAACGTTTGGAAAGCGGATGAGAAAACATTGTGCATCCGTCAACTTGAACATGGTAGGCCGAAACTGCGGCCAAATAAGCTCTTAACGATAAGTGGAAAGTCCTGAGTCAGCGAGGGACAGGAGGAATTGGAAAACTTTTTCGAGACCCGCAGAGGTGGCTCGAGGGGCATCATCACCCAGGGAGGAACAAAACCTTTGCCATTTATAATGGTAGGACTTCTGCATAGCAGGCTTTCTGGCATTTAGCAGGACGTTAGCTACTCGGGTGGAAAGCCCGTTGACATTATTCTCCATGCTGTCAATTTCAAGTGAGGTACGTCGTGATGTAGGAGAGGGGAGTCGGACAGGAAGAGGAGGTCCTGTGCCGGAGGGAATTGGTGGTATGTTCCCGCCGACAAATCGAGGGCGGTCGAAAACCATGGTTGTCTCGGCCACCACGGGGCTATTAAGATGCAGTCTGCCCCGTCGCTGATGATTTTGCATACTACTCTCAGGAGCAGGGGTAGCGGGTAGCGGAGGGAAGAGAAGTTCCCCGGACCACGGGTAGAGGAGACCGTCCCCTAGAGACTGTGGGTCCCTGGCTCCTCGGCTGCAGCACAGAGGGCACTTTTTGTTCGCCCTGGTGGCAAATACATCGACTTGGGGAAATCTCCACTTGCGGAAGAGTGGGAGGAGGTAGATTGGGTTCATTTCCCACTCGTAGAGACTGAGGCCCACTCGACATAGATGGTCTGCCTGCACATTCAGGCGTCCTGGGATGTGAGTGGCTATCAAGAAGACGTCGTGGGCGATACAAAGGTCCCATATCTGGATGGCAAGGTTGCAGAGACGTAGGGAGACCGTGCCTCCTTGTTTGTTGATATAGCTGAGTGCAGTGGTATTGTCTGTGAGGACCGTAACACATTTCCCTTTGATCATTGGTAGGAAGCTTGTGATTGAGAACTGTATTGCTAGCAGTGGAAGTTTATGTGCCGACCTTGTCCGTGGGTGTTCCACTTGCCTCCGACACAGAGTCCCATCATGTGTGCACCCCAGCCCGACAGGGAGGCATCCGTGGTCAGGGTAAATTGGGGTGATGGACGATGGAAGGGCGCTCCCTGGAAGAGATTGGAAGGGACAGTCCACCAAAGTAAAGAGTCTTGTAGGTTGGGAGAAGGTGTTAGGATGACGGTATGTGCGTTTTTTTGTTGGGTCGTACTTGCGGATGAACCACAGTTGTAGACAATGCATCTTTAGTCTGACAAAGATGAGGACCGACGTAGTTGCGGCCATAAGGCCGAGCAGTCTCTGGATTTGGAAGGCCGTGACTGAAGGTTGGGTACAGACGACATTGGTTAAGGAAATGATGTCTGCTGCTCTGTCTTGTGGCAGGTAAGCCATGCATGTCTTGGAATCCAGTATAGCACCGATGTACTGTATTCTTTGGACTGGACGCAATTGAGACTTCTCGTGATTGACCTGGAGGCCTAGATTTTCTAACAGTGCCAATGTCTCGGTGATGTTTGAGACCAGGGCATTCTTTGAAGGGGCTACCAGGAGGCAATCGTCGATATAGGGGTAGATGGAGATACCCCTGAGACAGAGGAAAGCTGCAACGACAATCATAGTCTTTGTAAAGACTCTCGGGGCGCTTGACAGGCCGAATGGCAGGGCTGCCTATTGGTAATGCTGTTGACCAATTGCGAAGCGCAGGTATTGGCGGTGGGAGGGGTGGATGGTGAGGTGGAAGTACGCGCCTTGGAGGTCGAGGGTGGCTATCCAGACGTTTCTCTGCAGGAGTGCCATAATCTGCTGCAAGGACACCATGCGGAAGCAGTGGTAGGTCACATAGCAGTTCAACGCTCTTAGGTCTAAAATAAGTTGAACGCCTCCATCTTGCTTTGGAACTGTAAAATAGCGGGAATAGAATCCCTTCCCTTGCAAATGAGGGGGCACCAGCTCAATGGCTCCCTTGTGCAGAAGGACAGACACCTCCTCTAGGAGAGGTGGGGAAGGGGGTGTGGAGACGACGACAGGAGTAATGGGGTTCTGGTGGAATTGGATATGGTAGCCTCGGGTCACGATGGACAGTACTCATTCATCCGTGGTGATATGATGCCAGGTGTGAAGAAAAGGAGACAGACGGGTTTGAACTGACTCGGTGGAAGGGAAGTAAAAAACCCTGTTTGGAGGATTTTGCCTGTTTGGTGTGGGAAGATTGTTGCCCGGATCCAAACCTGGGTTTTTGGAAGGTGGGTTTTTGGCCTCCTGAAGATGTACGTGGTCTCCATTGTCTGTCAGGAGACTGACGACTTGGGGTACGCTTTTGCCAGGGTCTCGACCACGTGCGGGGACAGTATTGTTGTCTCGCAGAGGATGACACTCTTAGAGCACGGGAAGCCTTTATGCTCTTATCCATATCTTGGAGTATGGAATCGGTAGTGCTGTTGAAGAGACCAAAGCCATCAAACGAGAGGTCTTCGACATAAGACCTAGTATCTTCTAGAGGAAGATTGGTATTACGGAGCCAGGAATGTCTCCTCAGAGCTATTGCAGAGGCCATCATTCTTGAGGACGCGTCTAGAGCATGTTTTGAAGTGTTGATCTGCTGTTTAGCCAACACCATGCCTTCCTTTTGAATAACTCTGGCTGCCTGAAGCTTGTCTTCGGGAAGATGAGTTAGGATTTCAGAAAACCTTTCCCAGAGAGTGTATTGATATCTGCTCATGCAGCCTAAGTAATTAGTGGTTTTTACACCCAACACTCCCATGCCTGCCAAAGGCGTCCAAATTCTTACTTTCTCTATCAGAAAGTGCAGAGTGTGTTCTTTTGGACTTTGAGGAGGATGTTACAACCATTGAGTTTGGTTGAGGGTGGGAGAATAAAATTTCTGCTCCAGTTTCCTGGACTCTGTACATGTGATCCAGGGGTCTTGTCGATACTGGGGCTGATGAAGGATTTTCCCATGGTGCCTTTGCGGCTTGTAAAAAGACTGTTAACATGGGGAATGGCACACTAGTGGAGGTATCTAGCTGCACGATATTGAAAACTGCGTCTGTCACCTGCGGGTGTTGTTGGATGACAGAGAGGCCTAGAGAATGGGCCATTCTCTTGACAAGATCTGTATATGACGTGAGATTGTCAGATGGGGATATGGGTAGATCATCAGCGACAACCTGATTAGGAGACTTATGGTCAGGAGAGGTGTGAGCCTCAGAGGCTTCCATACCCGAAACCTCTTCTGTTGAATCAGAGGAATCCTGGTCCCGCATTGGTACCAGAGTGACCTGAGTTTGACTGATTACGGATTTTGGTGGTGTAACTTGGAGTTTGGGAGGACGACTAGGTTCCAGATTATGTTGGGAAGAGTCGTCGGCAGGAGGACGAGACAAAGATGCCGAAGGTCTTGACTTGTAGGGCAACCGTGATCTGTGGGCAGAGTGGGATGAATAACGATCCCAGTCGGAATAGCCCGCCGGAGTCAACCATGGCATGGATGGTGGATAACCCCCATAAAGATACCTAAGCTGTCTTTGATCCCAGGACAGTGGGGGGGGGGTAAAAAGACTTGCGGGGGATCGACTTCTGGACCGTGGACGTCTCGGAGACAAAGCAGCCTTCTGCCTTTGAGAGCGTTCCCTATAATCTCGGTCATCGATATTGACAGACTGAATATGCAGACATGGAGGGTGACGCTGTGTGCTGCTGTAAACATGTCGATTCCGACGCGAATCGATTTCGGGAGCCTTTGATACCGTCGATGTCGACGATGGGGAAGGAGATGGAGAAGGCTCTGCATGCATCTGATGATTTAGGAGCTCTACCGTCTCGATATTGGGGTAAGGATGTTCCATGATTGACTGAGGATGTAACGCCGCCTCAAGGAGCGCCACCTTTAGGCGTGCTGCTTGATTTTTTCTCGTCTGGTTCGAAAAACGAGCACAGTGGTGACAGGACTCAGATCGGTGTGATTCCCCCAAACAAAAAATACAAAGGGTCAGCTACCTTCCCCTTCTTTGCCACTTTTAGGGTCTTAGAGGAACCATTTTTTGCGGACTTAATCTCCTTACTTGGCTTGGACTTCTTTTTAACCAGCATGGAAGCGATTGATTGCACCGTCGATGCCGGTGGTTTCGAAGTCGGTTGAGCGATATCGGAGGAAGGCCTCGATGCTGGAGCCATCGATGTTGAAGGTCTCTCGGACTCCATGATTGACTGAGGATGCGACGCCGACTCAAGGAGCGCCACCTTTAGGCATGCTGCTCTATTTTTTCTTGTCTGGTTCGAAAAACGAGCACAGTGCCGACAGGACTCAGGTCGGTGAGATTTCCCCAAACAAAAAATACAAAGGGTGTGGTGGTCAGGTGGAGCAAGTTTACTGTCGCAACCCTTACAACAGTTGAAAAAGCCCCACTTCTTCTCTATAAAAATAAATTTGAGAAGGAGGAGGAAGTGGGGAGGGGGAGGCCGAAGGCCAAACTGAGGTACAGTGGCAACTTCCCCCTCAGAAGAACCTTTTTTTTTTTTGAAGAACAAATGGAGAGAGATTAAGGAAAAAAGAATAAACTGAGGAAAAATCCAAAGAGCCGTGAGGCAAATTATCCCAAAAAAATGTAGCCGATCAGACCGACGGAGAAAAGGTCTTTCCAACGCTGCGGTAAGAAAGGAACTGGCGGGATGTCCGCGCCCACCTCTCTGGGCATGCATGGTGGGGTTCCTGCGCATGCCCGAGGTCTGGGCACGAAAATCCGTTAAAGAGCTTGCTACAATGCCGGTCGATCCAGCGCATGCGCACTAGATCCCATGGGTGTGAAGCACAGAGACCACGTCGAAGATCTAAGCACCGAAGCAACCCTCCCTGCCCTCCCTTCTCATGATCTGCCTAAGTTCACACAATCAGCATTGCTGTCAGATGGCCATCTAGCCTGTTTGAAAACCTCCAAAGGAGGAGATATACCACTTATCTTTATTATTTGGAAGTATAAGCATGGCAGTTCTATACAGACACATCATGGGCTGCTCTCCGCTGGGCTAAACTGCCCCTTTAACAAAAAATTTACCCCCCCTTAAAAAAAGATTTTGGGCTGCAAGTAGGGTTGCCAAGTGGGGGCAGGTAACCCCCCACTCACAGAGACCACGTCGAAGATCTAAGCACCGAAGCAACCCTCCCTGCCCTCCCTTCTCATGATCTGCCTAAGTTCACACAATCAGCATTGCTGTCAGATGGCCATCTAGCCTGTTTGAAAACCTCCAGAGGAGGAGCTATACCACTTATCTTTATTATTTGGAAATATAAGCATGGCAGTTCTGTACAGACACATCATGGGCTGCTATCCGCTGGGCTAAACTGCCCCCTTAACAAAAAATGTACCCCTCCCTCCCCAAAAAAGAAGATTTTGGGTTGCAAGCCTGTTGCTGGAAATGCCGGGGATTCAACCCAGGGCCTCCTACAGGGACAGTGGGTGCTCTACCCACCAAGCGAGGGTTTTTAGTGAACACCAAGCATGTAGAGGGAAAGACACACAGGAAGAGCCCCGCCCACTCTCTCAAAACTCTTGGTGGGCACCAGGTAAGGTGTCAGTGGGCGCCGTGGCACTCACTGGCACCACGTTGGGGACCCCCTGCTCTACAGGTAGTGCTTTTGAGCTCACAGGTTTGAGGCTTATCGCTTGAAAGGAGGGGGGGGACGGAGGTCTAAAAACACAGAGGGAGGCTGAACGACACGGTCTGTTCCATCTCTTCGAGGTTCAAGTGTCGTTTCGATACAGGTACGTACTGTTTGCGCCCTGAGAAGGGCTGGGCAGCAGGCTCCGAAGCTTCTTCAGGGTGTTCACCGCCACGTTCAGGTATATGTTCCGGCTGGTGCTGCGCTCGTAAGCCACCTTCTCCTCCGAAAGAGCCTGCGGAGCACACCGGTATTGTATTTCTGTGTCCTACGGCCCACCGCCGAGGCAGATTTGGGTAAAGCATAAAGACCAGCCAAGGTAAATCCGACATGCAGAGTCAAGCCCATAGCTACGGTGGGGCCTCCTGGGGCCTGGCCCCCCAACGTCCTCCCAAGGCCCCCTGACTTTTGAGAAGAAACTGGCGAGGCGGCACGCACCTGCACTCTGAGCCGCTTCTTCTGCAAAGCATTGAAAGGGACCCTTTAAATGCTTTGAGGGAGAAGGGAAGGAGACCGCAAATTTCAACCCCCCCCCCCCCTGACTTTTAAAAAGGCCCCTCTATTTAAAAAATCCTGGCTAGGGGCCTGCACAGTCATGAAACACCGAGAGGGAAGGACAATAGGGACAGAGAAGTGAAGGCCCCGGCCTGGCTACTGACACAGAAAGACCGCGGAGGGGGGCTGGCCTGGGTCAGGACTGTACCAGCGTTGCACTGCACAGGTCCAGAGCACGGCGGCAGCTGGGATCCTGCATCCAGCTCTACTCAGAACACCTTTTAAAAAGGGTGCTCAGAACTGGGAGAACAGAAATGACAAGAGACAGTGGCGGTGACAGGGGTTTGTAAAATTATGCATGGTGTGTTAAGTTTAGAGAACTCCCTCCGGACTAGGGATGCCAGACCCACCCGACTAGGGATGCCAGCCCCCCCCCCCCAACCGGTGCTGACAGCGATGGATGAGGTGCTCTTCGCGACCCCCACAAACACATGCTGCCCCCCCCCAGCACACACACACACACCTTGTCGAAGGCTTCCTGCTGCGAAGAGCAGATCTTCAAGCACTCGTCGATGAAAAGGTTGAGGTACCTCTGGCGGATGTTGGTGGGAACCTTGGCACCAAACTCAGTCGGGATAACCGGCCGCTTTAAGGTGGCGCTCTAGAAAGAATAAAGGGGGGGAGGACCGATGTTGCTTCAGTGACCCAGCCTCTGCCTGATCCCAAAAGCTCAAGCTCTCTAACAGGCAATCGGTTTGGTGTCGTGGTGAAGTGCGCGGACTCTGATCTGGGAGAACCGGATTTGATTCCCCCACTCCTCCACTTGCAGCTGCTGGATGACCTTGGGCAAGCCGTAGTTCTGGCAGAGCTGTTCTTGAAAAAGAGCCGTTTCTCTGTCAGAGCTCTCTCGGCCCCGCCTCCCTCACAGGGGGTCTTTTAATCTACTAGTTTGATGGACAGAAGGGTGTTCTCTACCCTACAAAAACACTCACACTCCAATACATGTTAACGCCAGAGGGTAAAAATGCCTGCAATATGTTATAATGGGAGTCTACTGAATACCTGGGTCTTAAAGCTTTCAAAAATAAAAATTCAAGCTCTGTTCTCGACTGGTACTTCAGTTTGGTGTAGTGGTTAAGTGTGCGGACTCTAATCTGGGAGAACCGGGTTTGATTCCCCACTCCTCCACTTGCACCTGCTGATGTGACCTTGGGTCAGTCACAAGCTCTGGCACAGCTGTCCTTGAAAAAGAGCCGTTTGTGTCAGAGTTCTCTCAGCCCCACCCACCTCACAGGGTGTCTGTTGTGGGGAGGGGAGGGGAAAGGAGTTTGTAAGCCGCTCTGAGACTCCAAGTGAAGGGTGGGGTATAAATCCAATCTCTTCTTCTTCTTATTTATTTATTTATTTATTTATACATCCGACTTATATACCACTCTAATCCTTGACAGGTCTCTGTCTAATCTTCTTCGCAACTAAGATTAAGAGCCTCGGACAAATCGTGCTATTGTCGCCATTACCCTGAACTGTTGGTGAGACGCCCGGGATCCATTAGAAGCTTAGCAGCATATTTGAGCCTGAATATTTACTGAGATCAGCGTCCCATCTGAACGTATTCTCTTTCCTGATTTTTGTAAAGCACTTGATGAGCAAGAGAGTTTATGTACTACTCTAGCATTTCCCGAGGAACATCCAATTTTGAAACGTTGTTATATAATCCGGAGACGACGCTGATGTATTTTCACACTACGATTTTCTTATGATTTGAAGGAATTTGTTTATTGTGCTGTAGTGCCCATTGACCATAATACACAGAAAGCATCTTCTTTGCAAGTCTTATTGACGGCTTGATCTGTGGGTCAGACTCTCGCAACTGTTTTCTTTACATCTGTTCTCTGATTAGGTCGTGATTGTCCACACTTGTCTTGTGCCATTATCTGAGCGACACCCACCACCACCACCCCCATAAAAGACTCTTAGCGTCGATGTGGGTTTTACCTGCAGCGAGGGGGCGTGCGCTACCCTCTTGGGGACATTCGTGGTGGTCGTCTTGGAGGCCATCCCGGTCAGAGTTCGAGCTTTCAGGGACAACCCATCGGTGCCATTGGAAGATGCCATGCTCCTGGGTGGAACGGTTTTATGAGGGCCTCCAGGGGCTGGAAGGACAGAAAACAAAGAACTCGCTGGCATTCAACTTAAAAACCACACACTGCGGAGGGGACCAAATGACGGGATGCACGGACCCAGAGCAAGCCAAGTCAGGCCCTGTCGGAGTCTGCTGGGACTTTGGCGGGGTGGAGGGGGGGCCCTGCACTTGGACTAATCTAACCAGGAAGACCACAGGATTTATTTTGGATATTTCTACGTCACCTCCTCTGAGTTCTGCTTGAGGCTGCTTTACGATTAAAACAACATCACCCTATTTAAAAAACGAGCCACTGGACATAAACAGCATACAAGCTACCCATGAAACAGAGGCAGACCCTTTAAAAGATGGTAAGACTAAAAACCCGGGATCCAGAACCTAAAAAGGTAAGTCAAAAAGAACAGAGGGCCAACGATAAAAACTTAATTATATTGTATGAAAAGATACATGTATTTATTAAAAAAGAATTAAAAAGCATCTAAGGGCCCAATCACACCTCATGTAAAAATGCCAAACTTTAGCACACGAGGGCCAATGGACTTGACCTGACATGTTTCGGCCTGTATAGGCCTTCTGCAGAGGTCAAACATAACTACTAAAATTATAATAGAAATATAGACTAAAACTATCCTGGCGTATACGTTACTTAATTGATTAGGTGCATAAAAGAACGATACCATGCATATAAAAAACTTAACAGTTACAATGAGTACAAGTTTCCTATTTTGTGTTATGTCTTGTGAACTGTGTTTTGTCTTTTTTGTCTGTAGAAAATTAATTAAAAACCTATTATAGTAAACATAATCAGGAGCATATTGGCTTATATCATAGTACAATGCAATCATACAATTATGTAACATAGCTACAGGATGGACCAGAAAAGAAATGTTCCAAAGTGAAACCACGAGGCACAGAATAAAAGTATAAATGAGGCCTCCAAAGGTGCAATCACATGCCAAATATTCCACTGACGATAATTTCTGGTCCAGAAAGTGCCTTCCAAAGATTGTTTAGCCAAAGCATCCTTAGTAAAATTGTCCTTAAGCAAAGATTAAAAACCCCTAATTAAAAGCCTGGATGGAAAAGAGGTGTTTTGGCTTGGCGCCTAAAAGAAACTAAAGAAGGCGCCAAGCCGACCTCAAGGTCAAAGGCGTCGAGAGGAGAGGTGCCACCACCAAAAATACCGTGTCCGGTTATCACCCGCCTGATGTCTGAAAGCTGGGATCCAGAGAGCAGGACCCTCGGGTATGTTGGCCTCAAGCTGTTTAGGGCAGAGGAGTTGAACTCGTTTGTTACGATGGTCGGATCTGACATAAATGTCACTTTGTCAGGGCAGACCATGCGTGACGTAAAATGTAACATGAGGTACCAGAGATATAAACTGTATAAAGGTGATTTTGGATGCCGAATGGCAATAGCAGACTTGATTGAATTAGGTGTGATATGCAGAGGGGTAAATAGGTGTGGAGATGCCAGCATTGGTAATGAGAGAGGTCTCAATTCCATCCAGGAGGATTCGGTCCAGGAAGATGCCAAGAATAAATGGACATAAGTCTGACATTAAAAACCACAACATTCAAAAACCAGTGGGGGAAAATTTAACCTTCCAGGACATTCAGCTGCTGACCAAAGAGTAGCAGTTCTCTTACAAAGGAATTTCAAAGGGAGATTAGAAAGACAAACTGCTGAATTGCAACTGATAATGAAGCTCAGTGCATTCTCCAGGACTGAACTGAGACCTAGGTTTCCTCTCTCATCCCCAACTAGTGTTCCCTCTAGGTTAAATTAGTGTGAGCCAGCTCACAGTTTTTTAGCCTCCAGCTCACAAATTTTTGTCTTAGCTCAGGAAGGATGACTCCAGAGCAAACTCATTCATGCAGTAGCCAAATCGCTTGCTCACAACTTTAATGCCAGGAGCTCACAAAGTAGAATTTTTGCTCACAAGACTCCACAGCTTAGAGGGAGCATTGTTCCCAACACCTGCTATTGTCATTCAGCATCTGAAATCACTCCACTCTCTAAGATGTAAGGACCAATGGACTCACATTCTAGCTGTATCTGAAGAAGTGAGTAGTGACTCATGAAAGCTCATCCCCTGCCACAAATTTTGTTAGATGCTACTGGACTCTTGCTCCTTTCCTCTAATAAAGACTGCAAGCTGTGCTGTTAGGTTTCTTTTTTTCTTCTTTTTCTGTTTAAACTTGAGGGGGGGGTCTCTCTGTGAAATGATGTGTTGATTTCACACTGTGCAAAATCAGTGCTAGTGCATGAAAAGCACAGAGGAAGTGAAGAAAGGCAGCCAGAGAGGGAGACATGTTGAACTGGAACATACGGAACCATAAATATATTTTTTAAAGACTTAGCCATCTACTTCCAGTCATTTAAACAATGGAATCCAATCAAAGTGTTCTAATTCCTAATCGGGGTCTTCTTGAAAGAAAATAAAATCCCAGATAGGCATTGAGAAATCTAACCTTTTAAAAAATACAACCTTTCCAGAATAAGCCAAAATAATTTCCTTTTAATTATATAACACACATATATGCGTGCGTGTGAGAGACTAAGTCTCAAAAGAAAACAGCAGAGCAGGGTGTTTTCAATGTAAATTGTGTTTGGCAGAAGAATCCATCCACCCACCCTCCCTCTGAAGAAGAAGAACAAAAAATTATACCTGAAATAAAACTTTGCTGGTCTTACAGGAGCCACCGAAGTCAGGCTTTCCTCTTTCTCCTGCACAAGCACTCGCTTTTCCTTTTGCTTTCGCTTTCCCTCCCCCTCCCTTTCTCCCAAAGCAGGAGAGCTCAACCAATGGAGGGAAGGGAGGCTTGACTTGGTTGTCTTCTGCAGGAAGCAGGACGAGGTTGCTGGGCAACAGCGAGCTGTAATATCGGTGGCGGGGGCAGCCCCAGAGAAGGAAGCAACAGAGAGCCAGTTGCTTAGGGTCGCCAGGTCCCCTCATCGCTCTAGTGGGGGGATTTGGGGGGAGTTCTGGGGGTGGGCAGGAACTCCCCCAAGCCCCACCCCACCCCAAGTCACGGCCGCCTGCCTCCCTCCCCTCCTGCAGAGATTTAAAGGGCTTCAGCTGATTGGCGGGGAGGTCCGTCGATCAGCCGGAGGACCCTTTAAATCTTTCAGCAGGGAGGGAGAGGGGCTGTCGCCAGCTGCAGCTCTGCTCACAAAAAGAGCCTTTAAAGGATCTTTTTGCGGGGGGGGGGCTGTGGCATGCATGGGGGTGATCAGCTGAAGCCCTTTAAATCTCTGCAGGAGGGGAGGCGGCTTGGGGGCGGGGCTTCCCCCACCGGCCAGCTGCTCGACAGCGGATTGGAACCCCCAGAAGAAGGGGAACTGCTGCCTAGACCTGGGGGCTGGCAACCCTACGGTTGCTCGTGGGCTGGATCCGAGCCCTGCAGGAGCCGGAGCCGGCCCACGGGCCATATGTTTAAACACCCCTGGGTTTAGGGGCCCTTAATGATAAGAACCACCACTTTGAACTGAGTTCTGGAATACAGGATCGCTTCACTCAGACCGATTACTTCTCAACTCCAGAGATACCCTTGAAGGTGCACAATGACTTTGCAAAGATCCTGGCGGGCCCACAGAGGTTCAGATAAAGCAGATAAAGTCTGCCTGATTCCCCAGAGCATGTTGTTCAGAGGGTTGTATCACAGTTCTGGATTTTCAAAATAAGAAGCTGGAGACGGCCGTTTCACTGGCTGATCTCGGCCAGGGGAACATTTTTAAAGCAGAGTCCTGCTGGGTTAGACCAAAAGGACACCAGATCGAGCACCCTGCTGCCCCCATTCCAATCGTCTGTCTTTGGCATCGAGCAATCAGAGACAGACTCATTAGGTCCACCGAGGCTGCACCAGTCTGGTCATAGCAGCTCCCACAGATAAAATCCATCGTTCCTTAAGGAACCAGACCACAGGCAACAGGGCAAAGGGAGTGCGCTGCTTGGACAATTCCCCTACACTGGCACAACCTCCTCTGACTCTCCTGCAAGCACAAACAAGCCCGTTGCTGCAGCCCCCCCGCCCCCCCCCAAGGCTGAGCACAGTCTGAGAACTGCACTGGAGAACGCAAGCCAGCAATTACACTGCCTTTCACGTGTTTGGTCTTTCAGGCCTCTTCCACTGGCTGGACCTCTCCTGTGCCTGAAGCAGCCAGACGGTCCCGAGGGACTGAAGGCAGCTGGCTCTCTTGGGACAGCCACCCCCCCCCCATTGTTCCAAGATGTCATTTGGTTCCCCATTAAAAAAAAAACAACAACAACACGGTGAAGCTGGAACAAGCCCAGCGCTGCAACTTGAGAGCTCAGGGGAACGGAGCTTAAAGTTCCCATTGAGCGCTCATCGGTTCATTTTGCAATTGCACCTGCAAGCAAATAAAATAACCACTCTGAAGAAAAAGGCATACTGTGTTTCTAAGATGGTGCGTGCCTTTGTCTTTGTCTTCACTGCTTTTGCAACCAGAGTCACAAACAGGAGACCCTCATCTCACAATAAACCTCGATCCACAGGAAAACAAGGGAGATTTAAGATGGTGCGCGCCTTCGTCTTTGTCTTCACTGCTTTTGCAACCTGAGTCACAAACAGGACACCCTCATCCCACAATAAACCTTGTTCCACAGGAAAACAAGGGAGATTTAAGATGGTGCGCGCCTTCGTCTTTGTCTTCACTGCTTTTGCAACCTGAGTCACAAACAGGACACCCTCATCCCACAATAAACCTTGTTCCACAGGAAAACAAGGGAGATTTAAGATGGTGCGTGCCGTCGTCTTTGTCTTTACTGCTTTTGCAACCGGAGTCACAAACAGGAGACCCTCATCCCACAATAAACCTCGTTCCACAGGAAAACAAGGGAGAATTTAAAGGTTGCTACTGCAAAAGTCATCATACAATCTGACCACAGCGGCTAAGAATTCTGCCACACGCAGGGCAGTCTGTTTGCCTTCGCATCTAAGTAACCAGGATGGTTTTGCTTCTGGAGAGGGGAAGTCCCCGATTCAATTAAGGGGAGACTGGTTCATCTCTTAGAGCCGAAAATTTGGGACAATCAAGCAAAATGTGATCCACAGGGTCAATTTTACTGCAGCCGCAATTACGGAGTTGATCTGGGCGTGAAACCCCATCAGATCTTCCTGACGCCACAGCTGGAGGTAGGGCATTCAGGTGCGCT
>NW_015170928.1:450046-458147 GCF_001447785.1 Gekko japonicus | reverse complement strand
AAATCAGTCAATCCTAAAAGAAATCAACCCTGACTGTTCCCTGGAAGGCCAGATAATGAAACTGAAGCTCAAATACTTTGGCCACCCAATGAGAAGGGAGCACTCACTGGAGAAGACCCTGATGCTGGGAAAGACTGAAGGTCAAAGAAGACTGGGACGGCAAAGGATGAGATGGTTAGACAGCGTCATCGATGCAACGAACATGAAGTTGAGCAAACTTCAGAGGACAGCGGAAGACCGGAAGGCCTGGCGTGATCTGGTCCATGGGGTCGCGAAGAGTCGGACTCGACTGTGCGACTGAACAACAACAAACCTCTATTGATCAGAAAGCTTTCCAGCTGAGCAATTACCTGATTAAGAGGCTGCAGCTGAACGGTAGCCGGCCGGAGACAATCGGGTCTCAACGACAAGTCCCGGGGCTGGAGCGCTCCAGTATGCCTCGAGAGGGGGCTGAGCGAGCCAAGCCACCAAGGGGGAAGCGTGCTCGTATCTGTGCCCCCAAGGACTACCCAGGTATGGGCATCAGTTCTCCTCCACCCCAAAATGGGCAGGGGTGGCCCAAAGGAGAGAAGAATTCCCGAGCACGGATCGTGCGACAGCTGTTCGACACAGAGGAAGCAGAAAAACTTCCCCATTTCCCAGAAAACCTCTGGGGCCGGGCAGAAGGGACGGTCGGACACCGGAAGGCAATACTGACCGGACAGGTCGGGGTTAAAAGGACGATACTTATGACTGCTTATAGTTTCAACGCTTTACCATCTGCGGCCCTTTATGGAAGATTTGCAAATGTTCCCTACTCTGAAAGGACCTGTCTACGTAGTAGCGGGAAAACAGAATCGGTTCGTTGTGAATTCTACGGCACAATACGAGTTGTCCTAATCGGCCCCCTTTTGATCAACGGGCACGGTTGCCTTCCTTCCTTCTATCAGATCTCCACCCTCATATTCCCCTTGCAGTAGCGAGGTTCCTCTCTATTGCTGTGAGGGTTAGAGAATATAGGGTTTAAAAGCTCTGGTGGGACGACTGACTGTACATTTAAAATCGGTGGTTTGTCTGAGGCTGTTTTTTTCTTTTTCTAATCTACGCCAAGAAAGGTTTTGACTGGCTGGCTGGCTTTGGGAACTGATCAGGAAAAAAGGCACGCACCCTTTTCAGAGTGGATGGCGGCAGCAGCAGAAGAAGAAGAGGAGGAGGAGGAGGAGGAAGAAGAAGAGGAGGAGGAGGAAGAGGAGGAAGAGGAAAAGGAAGAAGAGGAAGAGGAGGGGGAGACTGGATTTCTACCCCCCCTTTACTACCCAAATTAGTCTCAGAGCGGCTTCCAAACTCCTTTCCCTTCGCCTCCCCACAACAGACACCCTGTGAGGTCGGTGGGGCTGAGAGAGCTCTGACAGAGAAACTGCTCTTTTTCAAGGACAGCTCTGACAGAACTACGGCTTGCCCAAGGTCATCCAGCCAGGTGCAAGTGGAGGAGTGGGAAATCAAACCCGGTTCTCCCGGATTAGAGTCCGCGCACTTAACCACTACACCAAACTGGCTCTCATGCCTTTCCCCCCCGTCCAGTTGCAACCCACTTACGGCGACCCCAAAGGATTTTCAAGGCGAGAGATGTTCAGAGGTGGCCTGCCACTGCCTGCCTCGGCGCAGCAACCTTGGGCTTCCTTGGCGGTCTCCCATCTGAGTACTAACCTCGGCCGACCCAGCTTAGCTTCCCAAATCTGATGAGGTCAGGCTGGTGGGGGACAACCGGGTCAGTGGAGAGATGAGCAGTGGAGGTTTGCCACAGCCTGCCTCTGCATAGCAACCCTGGTCTTCCTCGGTGGTCTCCCACCCGAGCACTAACCAAGGCTGACCCTGCTTAGCTTCTGAGATATGACAAGATCAAGCTGGCTTGGGCTGTCCCGACAGGGGTATGCCCAGAGATTTAAAATATCCGGAAATTTTGAAGCTCAGAAAAAAACCTCATTTTTTTTCTGGAAAAAACCCGGAAATTTTCGGAAAAAATTGAAAAAAATGCTACATTCGCACTTTTTTCTTTCTTTTCCAGGTTGAAAGTCAACCTGCTACTTTAGGAACATAAAATATGACTATGGACAGTTTAACTTGGCATGAAATGATCACAACTAGCATATTAAAAATATAGCGTATCCAAACAATTATTACAAACAGAATACCCACCCACGTGCAAAAACAAAACTGAACCCTATTTTTTTTCTTGTGACAATAGCACCTCCTAAAGGCAGAAATGCACCTTGTTCTTGCATTGGAGAGTTCAGTTCGAAACCTAGGACTTGCTTGTCCTCAGTGCACAGAAATTAGATCAATCTGATACCACACATTTTTAGAAATGATTTGGAAACATATTTGAACACCTTGTCTTAAAATATTTTACTCATCATGTTAAAATAAAACGTTCCATAATCATTTTTTTTCTTTTCTTTTTTCAAATTTTCCAATTTTTTGGAAAAAAACCCCAAAAAGGCTTCAAGAAAAAAACGGGGAGGTTTTTCTGGGCCTTCACATTTCTAAGGTATGCCTCCAGTTACAGAACACAAACAGAAGCCTGCCGTTTAAGCGTCTAAAAAGGCGATAAGGCCCAAGTATTGGAGGAAAGATAAAATACCTTTAAAAGAAGAAACTATAAGTAAAATTTTGGAAACAGAAGAGATGGACAAATTAACTTTATTTCTGAGAGTACAAGAAGAAAAATTTCACAATGCATCATGGTCAAGATTTTATACCTGGTTGGAAGATTTCAGTAAAGGAACTGTATAACTCCTTAACATTTATTAGAGACATTATAGATACTATCTACAGTTACCTGCAGACTCTATGGATAAAAGATTTCTTTTTGCTTTATGGTATGCATTTTAACACTTATCTGGATACTGTAATTGGACAGACTATATAGACTCTGAAGACCCCCAACCTATATGTGGGTTTTTTGTATGTTTTGCATGCTTGTTTGTGATGAAATAAAAAATTTCTCAGCAAAAAAAAAAAAAAAGGCTATAAGGCACTGTCAAGGGCCCACCGGGCCAGATCCAGAACACACACAGGCCAGTAGGCTCAGCATGAGCAATCATTTGCCCCCCACAACCCCACCGTCCCAACCAGCACCAAGAGTTAAGGTCAACAAGCATTTGACCCTAGTGGTGCGGTGAATCAGGTTTTTCCCCTGCAGATGAGAAGTGCTCACTTACCGCATTGGGTGGCCCCCGGCAGAGCCACACGGCTGGGCACGTGGGCAATCCGCTTCTTTTCTCCTTTGTGCAGCGCAAGGGAGCTCCTCGGGGGCGCTGTGGGTGGTGGTGCGGGTGACTGCAGGGTCAGCTGCGCTGCCTGCTGCTGCGCCAGGCGGATCCTCTGGTAGCAGACCTCTTGGGCTGTGGGCAGGCGGTAAGGCCGGACCGCCGGCTTGCTCGGGACTTCCACCTGCAAGGGCCAAGAGGCACAGAGTCGGTTTGTGCAGGTAAAGAGGGTCTCGGGCAGCTCGGGCCAGGCGGAATCTGGCACTCGGGGACGCAATGTTCCCTCTAAGCTGAGTTAGCGTGAGCTAGCTCAATGACTTTTAGCCTCCGGCTAACACATTTTCGTCTCAGCTCAGGAAGGAGGGCTCCAGAGCAAACTAATTTATGCAGCAGCCAAATGGCTCGTTCACAACTTCAATGCCAGCAGCTCACAAAGTAGAATCTTTGCTCACAGAACTCCACAGCTTAGAGGGAGCACTGCTGGGGAGGCGGCCATGTGTATTCTTAGTGGGCGGCCGTGTTTTTAACAGATTGATCCAGAAAGGTGGGCTTGCTCTACCAGTTCATTTCCATGAAAGACAAAGCAGAAGAGATTGGATTTACACCCTGCCCTTCACTACCCGGAGGAGTCTCAGAGCGGCTGACAAACTCCTCTCCCTTCCCCTCCCCACAACAGACACCCTGTGAGCAATGCTCCCTCTAAGCTGTGGAGTCCAGTGAGCAAAAATTCTACTCTGTAACTACTGGCATTAACGTTGTGAGCGAGCTATTTGGCTACTGTATAAATTAGCTTGCTCTGGAGCCATCCCTCCTGAGTTGAGACAAAAATGTGTGAGCCGGAGGCTAAAAAACTGAGCTAACGATTTGGCTGCTGCATAAATTAGTGTGCTCTGGAGCCATCCTTCCTAAGCTAGGGCAAAAATGTGCGAGCCAGAGGCTCAGCTTATAGGGAACACTGCCTGTGAGGTAGGTGGGGCTGGGAGAGCTCTTTCGAGGACTGCTCTTGAGAGAACAGCTCTAAAAGAACTCGTGACTGACCTAAGGTCACACCAGCAGCTGCATATGGAGGAGTGGGGAATCAAATCCACTACACCAAACTGGCTCTCAAAGGCGAGAGGCTTTAGAAATACACACACAACTGAAAAGCCTTTCACCTGTCTTTGGTAGCTTTGCTCCTATTTACCAGTTTTCATAAGGGAGCCGGAAACTGAAAGCAAGAAAAGGATTCATGGGGCGGAGGGAGTTAAAGAACGCGTGGCCCGAATCTCACCCGAGGGACATGCTCAGGTTATCACGACACATGCTGCTCTCCCCGTCTCCCCGCGCACCGCTTTGCAAAGTGGTTCGCCGCTGCAAATATTTGAGTTCAGGGCTTTCCAACCCATTTAACGCCAATCTCTTATCTCCTGGGGGTTCTTTTTGGAGGGGGTTATTTGTGGCGAGGGGGAGAAGTTAAAAGAGAAATTGACAGGGGACGCACAACTGGCCCAGTGCTTATTTGTGCTGACCACAAACGTTTTCCTTGTGACAACAGAGAGCTTATTGACTGAGGGCACGGGAGGAAAGCAGAGAAGTCGCAAGCGTTGCCAATAGAAGGCCGCTTCGTTTTGGGAAACAGGTTGGCACCAGCCCCCCCAGGATGGAAAATCCTAAGGGGGAGGTGAGCAGGAGGAGTCCGTGCCATGCAGAGGGAGGCTCGGGTGCCAACCTGTACTGTCCGAAGCTGTAGAAACACGTTTGAACGCTGGCATTTGCGGGTGAATGTACACGATCCCAGACAAAGGTATGTCGTGCCTGAAGCAGCAAGCTACTCACTGGTACGTGTGGGAGCCAGTGTGGTGTGGAGTGGTTAGAGCATCGAATTAGGATCTGGGAGACACACTCTGTCAGGGAAGCTTGCTGGGGGACCTTGGCTCAGTCACACACACATACAGGCTAACCTACCTCACAGGGTTGTTGTGAGGATAAAGTGGAGACAACCAGAAAGACAACCAGAATTGGATCCCTACCAGGGAGGACAAGGAGGATGAGGAAGGGAAGGAGACTGGATTTATACCCCACCCTTCGCTACCAAAAGGAGTCTCATAGCGACTTACAATCTCCTTTCCCTTCCCCTCTCCACAACAGACGCCCTGTGAGCAATGCTCCTTCTAAGCTGTGGAGTCTTGTGAGCAAAAATTCTACTCTGTGAGCTACTGGCATTAATGTTGTGAGCGAGCTATTTGGCTGCTGTATAAATTAGCTTGCTCTGGAGCCATCCTTCCTGAGTTGAGACAAAAATGTGTGAGCCGGAGGCTAAAAAACTGTGAGCTAGCTCACACTAACTCAGCTTAGAGGGAACACTGCCTGTGAGGTAGGTGGGGCTGAGAGAGCTCTCCCAAGAACTGCCCTTGAGAGAACAGCTCTGAAAGAACTTGTGACTGACCCAAGGTCACACCAGCAGCTCCATGTTGAAGAGTGGGGAATCAAACCCGGTTCTCCCAGATTAGAGTCCGCGCTCCTAACCATTATTACCTTATTGTGTATAATAAGCAGAACCAAACCGGCTCTGTGGGAAATAAATAAATAGCGAAAGCTGAAGACAGCCTGGAGGCAACAGTCAGCAGTCACGAGTGTCGTGTATGAATGCCTGCTTTGGCAATTTCCCCCAAATTCAAGTGGGACTTTCAGTCTTCACATGTGAGCATCAGCTGACACCAAATTCTGGCAGTTCACTGTGGCATATATTTAAGCAACAACCATTGCCAAAGGCTTTGGGAACCTTCAAATGTTGCATGCTTCGGTAAAAGGAGATGAGCTGCTATATAAGATCTGTGATTTGATCTTCCGGGTATTTTAAATAAATAAATTACACCTCTGCAGGGCCCTGACTCAGGACTGGGCTGTGGGTGGAGGGGACAGTTTAAACCAAGGATACTTGCTCAGTGGCTCGGGAGCCACAGGTGACTCTTTTGAACACCATTCCCCAGTGTGGCGCCTGCCCCATCCTTCAGGGAAACAGGCAAGGCTTTGGACCAGTGGGGCTTGTGGTTGGCCACGGATTCCCACCCTGAAACAGGCCCTGCTGGAGGAACGGGTAACCTGTGAGCCTTCCTGCCCTCAGGCCAGGTTTGGAAACAAATGTGGCTCTTTTAGGTCACGGCGATCTCATGAGTGGCCAATGTAGGATCTCATGAGTGGCAAGGTGAGTGCCACTGGTTTAAAACTAGCAACCAATGGAGCAGGAAACAGAACAATGAGCAGGGCTATTTTTGGGCAGGAACGCACAGGAACGGAGTTCCGGCTGGCTCCTGAGTTGGCCATGCCCAGCAGGAACTCATTAGCATAAAAGGCCACACCCAACAGCAGAAACTCATTAGGATTGGCTACATTAGGGGTGTGTGGCGTAACATGCGAAGGAGTTCCTGCTACAAAAAAAGCCCAGGGTCTTGACAACACACAACGTAAACAGAATAAGAAGCAAAAGGTGGGTGTGGCTGGATGAGCACACTTCTGGTAACACGGGGGTGTGGCCTCATATGCTAATGACCTGTGCTGTCAGGGGTGTGGCCTAATAAGATAATACGTTTCTGCTGTTGGGTGTGGCCAATTATGCTAATGAGTTCCTACTGGGCTTTTTCTACAAAAAGAGCCCTGAATGAGGAAAGAATAAGAGGAGATTGGATTTATACCCCGCCCATCACTCACTCGGCATCTCAGAGCGGCTTACAATCTCCTTTCCCTTCCCCACCCTACAACAGACACCCTGGGAGGTCGGTGGGGCTGAGAGAGCTCTCTCGAGAACTGCCCTTGAGAGAACAGCTCTGAAAGAACTTACGACTGACCCAGGGTCACACCAGCAGCTGCATGTGGAGGAGTGGGGAATCAAACCTGGTTCTCCTAGATTAGAGTCTGCGCTCCTAACCACTACACCAAACTGACTCTTGCTGAGGCGCTGAAAGGCAGTGTTAAGCACAGTGTTGTGCCTTGGAAACCACACCCACCCACCATTTACCATCAATGGGAAATACAGGCTGCCGCCTTTAAAAGGTTAGATCAGTTTCCGTTATGGGCACAGTGCAGGCCAGGTGGGGAAGGCAGAAAGCCCTTTCTCCCACCTCAGCACTGTGCCCTGCCACGCCTCGCCATGCCCCAGTCAACCCAAATCACAGACCCTGCATAGCCACAACCGCAGTTCAAAAACTGCTGGGAAGACCCAATCTCTGACCTTCTGGCACCTCATCAGCAGGGACCCTTTATACCTTATGTTTTCGTTATATATACCACATTCAACAATTTCTGAGCGAATCATTCTCAATCCTTTTGGGTTGGACTTGTGGGTGCGTCAAGTTCCTAGCCGACAAGGGGTCAGGGATGAAGGCGGGGGCCGGGGTCCCTGTGTGGGCCCCTCTCGACCAATGGTATTTCGCACCTGCGGTGCTGCTCCAAAAGAGCCACTTACGCTTCCTTGCTTGGTCACGTGGGAGATCCTCCGCTTCTGGCCAGGAAAGAGGGTGGTTAAACTGTCCTCCGCTACTTTTTCGTGAGTCTCTTCCTCTCTGGATGGCTAGAAAAAAGAAGGGGGGGAGAGAAAAAGTTTCAAAATAATATTTGAAAGAATTTAAACATGTGTATCCTGCTCTTCTCCTTTTTTTAAAAAAAGATTTTTTATTAGTTTCGGCAAAAGTAAGGACAGACAACTACAGAAAAGAAGAATGACATATAACAGAGAAACAAAACAACATCAATAGAGCATACACTCTTGTTTCAGTTCTTATACACCTATCCTGCTTTTCTCCTTGTGCATCACCTGCATGGGCTTCCATGGGGTGGTGAAGTGCTTGCAAATGAATGGACAAGGTGAGGTGAACGGG
>NW_015170928.1:440884-449297 GCF_001447785.1 Gekko japonicus | reverse complement strand
TAAGACTCCAAAGCTTAGAGGGAGCATTGCTTGTAACTGACCCCAGGTCACCCAGCAGCTGCATGTAGAGGAGTGGGGAATCAAACCCGGTTCTCTCCGATTAGAGTCCACGCCCTTAACCACTACACCAAACTGGCAGCTGTGGGGGGGCCTCGCCAGGTCTTTCTGCTTCTGCGGCCGGCTTCTCAGAGCCCCTCTCCCTCCTTTGCTGCTCAGAAAGCTTTGAAAGGGAAGTATCAAGTAAGAGGCGAAGAGGTCACATGACCTCCCCTGCCTCCCCTCCGTCCCTCCCCCCTTGGTGCATCAGAGGGCCCACAGGCGCCTTGCCCAGCACAGCTGCTGTGGGAGCCTCAGTAGCAGCCATGAGCCAGGCTGCCTCCCCGTCTTTTCCAGCCGCAGCGTGTCAGCATCAGCCCTGATCATTGCGATCGGGGGCACCCCTGATCCCCCCCCCCGGGCTGGCTGTGGCCCTGCTACTGCAATGCTCTCTACATGGGGCTGCCTCTGTCGCAAATTCGGAGGCTGCAACTGGTGCAGAATGCGGCGGCCAGGTTGTTGATGGGTGTCCCTAAATGGGATCACATCCAACCTGTGCTGAAAGCGCTGCACTGGCTGCCTATAGCGTTCCGGATTTGCTTCAAAGTGCTGGTGCTTACCTTTAAAGCCCTATATGGCCAGGGTCCAGCATACCTGAGGGACTGCCTTTCCCCATACAGGCCCCAAAGAGCACTTCGGTTGGGGTCACAACACCACCTAGTGACCCTGGGTCCTAAAGAGGCCAGGCTTGCAGCCACAAGGGCCAGGTCCTTCTCGGTGGCGGCTCCTACCTGGTGGATTGAGCTCCCAGAGGAGATCAGGGCCCGGCGGGACCTCTTGCAGTTCCGCAGGGCCTGCAAGACGGAGCTCTTCTACCAGGCTTTTGAGTAGGAGCCGCCGCCGCCGCCACCACCACCGAGTAACTGCAGAGCAGAACCGCCGGATTGGGCCGACTGGCCACCTGGAACATCTTGGCCCATGGCATCCCCCCTCTTGATCCCACTGCGATATACAATAGGGAGTGAGTATTTTAGTTCCTAATGTATCCTGCAAGATGTGAGTTTTGTTTTAATTGTTTTAACTTGTCCTATTTTTGGTGCCTTAACTGTTTTAATCCTGTTGTATTTTATTGCACAGTTGTGCCTATGTAAGCTGCCCTGAGCCTGCTTGCGGGGAGGGCAGGGTATAAGTGAAATAAAATAAATAAATAAATAAACAGGACGTAAATAAACTAACTAACAAAAATGCCATCTTGGCCTGGTGTGGGGCTCAGCAGAAGGCTCCTCCAAAGGCACTGGCTGTGAGCCACGGGCTCTGGTCCTGCCTGGACTTTAATACCTGCAAGGAGAGGAGAACAAGCTCAGCCCAGAGGGGACTTGGCTGCTGCTGGCCGAATGGTGGTTTTACACTCCACAGAGGATGGAGACCAGGAGAGCCTCGATTAAAGTGAGGGAAAGCTGCCATTTCACACAAGGCCTCACGCAGACAAACCACGCTTTCTGTTATGTCGGTGTAGTGGTTAAGTGTGCCAGTTTGGTGTAGTGGTTAAGTGTGCGGACTCTAATCTGGGAGAACCGGGTTTGATTCCCCACTCCTCCACTTGCACCTGCTGGATGATCTTGGGCAAGCCATAGTTCTGTCAGAGCTGTTCTTGAAAAAAGAGCAGTTCTCTCATAGCTCTCTCAGCTCCACCTACTTCACAGGGTGTCCGTTATGGGGAGGGGAAGGGAAGGGAGTTTTGTAAGCCGCTCTGAGACTCCTTTGGGTAGTGAAGGGCGGGGTCTAAATCCAGTCTCTTCTTCTTCTGTCTCCCGCTTCCACGGTGCTTTCTGGGGGGGGGGAGTAAATCTTGATGCAACTGTATGTACCAGTGTGACAGAAAGCTTCTAGTGTGCTTCGCCCATGTGCAGAAGAGCAAGTGCACATCACTGAAGGGACATGTATGTAAGCATGCACACAAATCTTGATGCAGCCGTATGTGCAGTCGCATCGGTGTGTTGGTTTTTTGCAGTTATCAACACGTGTGGGCGTTGGGCCCAGTGTTCCCTCTAAGCTGAGTTAGTGTGAGCCAGCTCAGAGATTTTTAGCCTCCAGGTCACACATTTTTGTCTTAGCTCAGGAAGGATGGCTAATGTATGCAGCAGCCAAATTGCTCGCTCACAACTTTAATGCCAGTAGCTCCCTAAGTAGAATTCTTGCTCCACAGCTTAGAGGGAGCATTGGTTGGGTCCCTGAGGCTGAAGGAAAAGAAATTCTCCAGAATTAAGGAAAGGAGCAGAAAGAAAAAATTGTGTTCCTCTTCTCATCCCTAGAGTAGAAATTTACTTGTCAATAAGGCCCTCGAGGTTTGGGGGAGGGAGTAGTGAGGTTGATGTTTTGCATGAAGGAAAAAAGGGGAGGACGAAGGATGGAGGAGGGGAGAGATGATGGATGGATGGAGAGATGGTAGATAGATGGATCTATATGTACGTATCTGCTTTGAAAACCTGCCTATACCATTACGCCACCATACACCATTACTTCCACAGAAGCTAGAGATGGCTCTGTCTCCAAGTAATAAACAGCCTGACAGCCCAGCCTAGCCTGCTCTGGTCAGATCTTGGCAGCTGTGCAGAGTCGGCCCTGGTCAGCATTTGGGTGGGAAACCACCAAGAAAGTCCTGGGTTGCTACGCAGACGCAGGCCATGCTCATCTCTTGCCTGGGGCGGCCACGAGTCCGTTACGACTTGATAGCACACGATCATTACTGTACGTTTAATATCAAGCTGCAATTCTCCTAACATCCCCTCCCCGCCCCCCATCCCATTTTTACCTGTTTCCCCAGCCGGCCTTTGTCTTCCGTCTTCACGTCCGTGGACTCGTTAAAAATCCGGAGGCACTCCTCCATTGGGTCGGACTCGAAATCCAGGTCCTTCTCGAGGACCGAGTAAGTGACGTCGTCAGAAGAGGAGGACGAGGAGGGGGAAGGCGGGGGGGCTTTGGACAGCTTGGGGCGCTTCAGGCTGGGCACCCCGTTGTAGCGGGGCAGGGGCGAGCCACCGTCGTCTCCATCCGAGTCCGAACTGACGTTGGGGAAAACCACCGGTGCGGGCTGGGCCAAGGGCTCCTCGTCCCCGCTCTCATCACCAAAGAGGTCGGCATGGCTCAGGGTCCGTTGCTTTGCCCGGCACTCACCCTTGGCGTTGCCCTTACTCCGGGAGCCCACCGGCTTCACCTTCAGTCGCTCTGAGGCCAGCAGCTTGGCCTTGCTGTCTTTCTGCTTGGCGCCCTGTGCCTCTTTCTTGCCTAAGGCATCGACAGGTCTCAGCCGGGAGTCCTTCTTGGAGCTTTTGGCTTTCTCGCCGCTAGATGTTTTGCCGTGGCCCTCGTTCTTGTTCTTCCCAGAGGTCTCCTGCCTCCCGCCCATCCCCTTCCCAGATTTCAGCTTGTCGGGTTTCTTTAAAGATCCGCCAGCGTGAGGCTTGTCACATTTCTTCTCGCTCCTCTCCCCGTTTCTCCTGGGCGACTTTGTGCCAGTCTTCTCCTTTTCTGCAACTTTGCCTTCGTCCTTCTTACCCTCTGCACTTTTCTCTTTCGCTTGGTCTCTTGTTACCTCTTTGTTTTTCCCTTTCTCTTTCTCGCTCCTGTGGGAAAGGGGCTTGGCCGACTTTGCATCCTTATCCGGAGCCTCTCCGACGCCGGTCCCCCGGGTGCTTTCGATATCTCCCATGTCGTACTGCACCGCCGTCTCCTTCATCTGCCGAGGGCGCAAGTCCTCTTGTTGGGTCCCCTTCGCTTCGGCCACCGGCTGGTCGCTCCCTTTGCTATCTGAGCTGTCTTTACGTTTCGAACCACCGGCTGGAGCCACTTCACTTCCCAAATCTCCATCATCTTCCGAGTCGGAGAACTTTGCAATGGGCTCTGGGCTGGAAGCTGCGTCACAGTGTTTCTTGAGCGGAGGAGAATATGCGTCCCGGCGGTCGACTGCCCTGTTCCTTTTGGTCCCCTTCAGCTCCTTGGCACTGGCTTTGCTCAAAAGCCTCGCGGAGTAATTGGAAAGCGGGTCGTACTCCAGGTCCGTTGAAGGCTTGGAGTTGTCGATGATGTACTTGCTGTTCGCAAAGGAGCGGCTGTACTTCTTCGGCTGGGTGACCACCGTGGGGACGTACTCCAGGGAGCGGCCCTTCGATCTGGCACCACTGGAAGAATCCGAGGTGTACTTGCTCGATCGGCTTGCAGCGGCCGCGGCCAGAGGGGTAGGATTGTAGTCGGCACTGCTGCTCGTGCTGTAGCTACTTGGGGTGTATTCCAAGGAAGCGAAGGACTTGGCTTTGGTCACGGAAGCTGGCCCGGCAGTCTTGGAGACCAGTGACAGCGGCTCGGACGCGCCGTACTCCTTAGTGGTCTCCAGAAGTTCCTCGTACTTCTTCTGCTCCCGCTCAACTTCATTTCTGACCGCCTCGATCGCCTGGTTGACCAGCTCCAGTTCCAGAATGCCCGGGGCCGAGTCGGTAACGTCCTCCAAGCTCCCATTTCTGCTTTGGCCCGAGGGGTTGGGGAGTTCGGGGTTGTAAGGGTCATAGCCGCACTCTGTGAAAGGGAGAGAATACGTCAGGTCAAACCAAGCCCTTTCAAGAATGCTCCCTGGAAGTCAAAAGGACCGGACTGAGGCTCTCGTACTTTGGTCATATCATGAGAAGACAAAGGGTGATTTCCCACAAGTGCTGCTCCGCGCTCACTCCTCCCTTTTGCCCTGATGGTACGTGTCAATTTCACACAAGCTGCTGCGTGCCCACATTTTGCCCTGCAGCTTCGTGCGCGGGGAAAATCGCACGAAGCTGAGAGGCAAAATCCAGCCGCGCAGCAGCTTGTGTGAAATTGACACGTACCATCGGGCCAAAGAGAAGAGTGAGTGTGGAGCAGCGCTTGTGGGAAATCACCCCAAGAGTCATAGGAAAAGACAATCCTGCTAGGAAAAGTTGGAGGCAGCAGAAAAGGAGGATAGACTCCAACACGAGATGGGCTGACTCTATCGAGGAAGCCACGGCCCAGAGTTTGCAAGACCTGAGCAAGACTTAACGATAGGATGTTTTGGAGGGCATTAATTCATCGGGTCACCATAAATCAGAAACAACTTGACGGCACTTCAGACTCACAGACACACACACACGCACACACACTAAGACCAGTCTCATGCTCAGAATTCCCAGCAAGCTCCAATGAACAAAGGTCTGTAAAGCACAGACAGTTGATCTTATGGTTATCACCAATGCTCCCTCTAAACTGTGGAGTCTTGTGAGCAAAAATTCTACTTTGTGAGCTCTTGGCATTAAAGTTTGTGAGCGAGCCATTTGGCTCCTGCATCAGTGAGTTTGCTCTGGAGCCCTCCTTCCTAAGGTAAGACATAAATCTGTGAGCCGGAGGCTAGACAACTCTGAGCTAGCTCACACTGACTCAGCTGAGAGGGAACACTGGTTATCACACAGGGCTTGACAAATTCCAGGCACCACAGTGCCTAGAAATGTTGTCGTAGCGCCTAGTATTTCCAGCAGCCATTTCATGGAAGTGCCTCTTGGTGATTCTCAACAGAAGTATAGAATTTATTTAGGTGTGGGATGCAGGTCAGCCTTTTGTTATGATGACAACCGGGGTTACCCCGTAATTATTTATACACCCCAACCCCTTTGTTAAAGGTAAAGGTAAAGGTTCCCTTGCTCGAAAGCCAGTCGAATCCGACTCTAGGGTTGCGGTGCTCATCTCTGTTTCAAAGCCGAAGAGCCAGCGCTGTCCGAAGACGTTTCCGTGGTCATGTGGCCGGCATGACTAAACACCGAGGCTGTTTAGTCCTTCCCACCGAAGTGGTCCCTATTTATCTACTTGCAATTTCTTGCTTTCGAACTGCTAGGTTGGCAGGAGCTGGAACTAGAGACGGGAGCTCACTCCATCATGCAGCACACTCGGGTCTCGAACTGCTGAACTACCGACCTTCCACAGCCTGCAGTTACAAAGGAACCCCTTTGTTACAGGTTTTAAAAAATGACAAGAAATTGTGAAGCACTTTGGGTTCGGTTTCATGGCGGCAATAGCCAGAATGTATGGTCATGGAAATATAAATCTCTGAAGGCTTCAAAATAGTTACACAACTCCACACCCACACCGAAGTCAATTAGGATGGGAAATAAGGCCCTGACCTGGGTAGCCCAGGCAAGCCCGATCTCGTCCGATCTCGGAAACTAAGTGGGGGTCGACCCTGGCAAGTACTTGGAAGGGAGACCTCCAAGGAATACCAGAGCCGGTATGCAGAGGCAGGCAATAGCGAGCCACCCCTCTGAAACGTCCAAGCCCCACTAGGAGTCGCCAGAAGTCAACCATGACTTCCAGGCATACACACTCACACACACACAATACTCACAAAAAAAAAAGAGAGATGGGAAATAAAAACTCACCCGAGACCCCTCCCCAGTGAGAATTCTCCATGGTTCAATCCACCATCCGCAGCAGCCCTTAAAAGCATTTTTTGTTTGTTTGTTTGTGCTGTAATGTTTGGAATTCTGGGTAAGGACTAGGGAGACCAGGGTCGAATCTACACTCAGTCACGGGTGGCCTTGGGCTTGTCTCCATCTCTAGACCAGCCTTGCAGGGTTGTCATAAGTGTAAGGTGGAGGAAGGGAGGATAATCTATTTCGCCCTGCGCTTCCCAGAGAAAGGGCAGGACACCGACGTAATAGATGACAGCTATGCTGTGCCACAGGGCTGCAGCCAGGTTTGAAAACTCTTCCTGCAATTGTTTTATTATTTATTTAATTCAATTTTTAGACCGCCTTCCCCATGAACGGGCTCAGGGCTCATTGCTACGGGAGTCCCCGTGTTAGCTGGTTTGTAAAACATTTGTCCCGCTTTTCCTGCCTGACGTTCAATGCAGCTTACAGCGGTATTAAAATAATCACGACGACGCCATTCAGTAGACTGGATCCCACAGATCTGTTCCACCGGTGGAGGCACCTTCGTCCAGAAGAAAGAGCCTTCCCTCAAAGAGCACCTTGCCTTAAAGAAAGACTCAACGCACCTCCGCCAGTAGAACAGATGTGCAGGTCCCAACCCAAGGGAAGACGAGGAAGTGGCCAATTCATCAACTGAGGAGCAACATGTCGAAAACTCCGAGTGTCTTACACCAGTTAAGTTCTGAACACGACAGAAGATTCTTAGGGCCAAACGGGGAAAACACAGAGACCTGTGCAATTTTTAGGAACATTAGCCGAAGACCAGAAACGGACAAGCTGAACTCTGACCCCAGGGGTCATTTCGTAGAAAAAGAGCTAGGGGAACTCATTAGCATAACTCATTAGCATATTGCCACACCCCCTGACATCACCGGAAGTGTGTCATAAGGCCACACACCCCGCCCCCAAGGGTCCCGGCCGCCGGTGCCGGCCTTGCAGCTCCACTGCCAAGCCCCATGAGGGGCCCGGCGGTGGACCTGCAAGCCCTCTTCTCCTGCCTCCTCCTGGCTGAATGAGGGCCGGAAGCGGGGTGGCCGGAAGCAGGGGGCGGGGCTTCGTCATGTGCCCCCCCCGTACCTCACCCGGGGGAACTATGTTCCCCCGCGTTCCCCCCCAAAATGACCTCTGTCTGACCCACTACTGGATATGGAGCATGATGTTCCCTTGATGGTCACTGAATCTAACCCCCTGCCTGACCGGAAAGAAGCACTCTCTGAAAATACTGCTGTTCCTCCCTCCTCGGTATCACAGAACCCATCATCCAGTGGTTGTGTTTTTACTGACAGTGGAAGGTCCTCCTTGGATATTACTGAAGAGGCAGACTGACTATCGCCCCTCTCCTCCTCTCCTGGAATATTGCCGGATAGCGTTCTAAATCAATGGACCAAGATTTTATTTCTTATATCTCACAGTTTAAGATCATCTTTCTACAAGAAACTTGGATGCGAGACCCATTTGAGCTTCATAACTACCTGGCTTTTCATTCATGTGCTTCGGTTGGTCCTAAAGGGGGAAGACCCTCAGGAGGACTGAGTATTCTGGTGTCTTCATCGCTAAATAGCTCCCCAAAGAAATTGGAAAGTAACAAGAATTGTATTCTGGCTGTTAGTACATTTGTAGTACATGTAATATACATATATTTTAGAGTCATTAGTCAGTTTTCTAACCATTTATACAGTCCTGACCATCTTTCAACAAATACCTCTTCTTTTTTCCCCTGTAATAACAAGTTTAATTTGTCAATTTCCGCTACTTCCATCAATTTTCCTATTATTTCTTCCTTTCGCGGTACATTATCTATTTTCCAATATTTGGCCCACAATATTCTTGCAGATGTAATTATGTATGATCAGGGGTCATTTCCTGCAGGAGCGCACAGGAGCGGAGCTCCGGAAGTA
>NW_015170928.1:437204-440811 GCF_001447785.1 Gekko japonicus | reverse complement strand
TAAAGACCAAGTTTTATTCAGGTACAAGCTCTCCCTCCTCTGCGAGGACAGATCTGCACATCCCCCCCCCCAATAGCTAGCAATCCAAAACAGTCCAGTGGAGCCTGAGCGGTGGGTGCTGCCTTCTGACATATGCAAATGAGTTATGCTAATGAGCTCCTGCATCTCTTTTTCTACGAAATGACCCCGTGTATGATATTACATATTTTTCATTATAAGTAAGCAATTCTGGCAGAATATTTAATAAATATATTTCAGGCACCAACTCAAGCTTAACATTTACTACTTCCTCTATTATTTTTTGTATAGATTTCCAATATTTCTGAATTTTTATACAACGCCACCACATATGATAGAATGTTCCCACATTTGATTTACACTTCCAACAGATATTAGAACAGTTTGAATAACATTTTGCTATCCTTTCCGGTGGCCAATACCATCTATGAAAAAATTTGAAGACATTTTCCCTATAACTTGCTGCTCTCATATATTTTATAGATTTCCACATTTTTAACCAATCTTCCCATTTTCTAATTTTAAGATAATTTGTGTTAATGTGTATAGCCAACCTTTTACGAAACAGTCTGATATCAAAAATGCTCGGGAAGAGTTGGGAGGATATGTTTGTCACATACCAGGCATGTTTCCTTCGTCCGCCATAACTATTGCCGGTGATTTTAATGCAAGGTTAGGTCGTACTGATGAACAGCTGATTGATGAGAGTGGTACAGGTGGCTAGATCTCGATCATTCTTCCTAAAGGAGTCCCAGCGCCAAAGCAGACACAGGCATGACCCAATTAGCCATGTTCACTTGGCCAAAAGCAGCAAGGGTCAAGCCAGGTCTTCACTAGCACCTCCAGACTGATAAAGGTGAGGCATGCCAAGAGAATCTCAAAGGGCAGGGAGTTTCACAAACAAGGAACCACCACCAAGGGTCACTGTCAAAAGACTGAATCTCCCAAGGTAAGAGGAGGAGGAGGAAGTTCATCGTAGGCTGAACTGGGATTGGGAGAACTCTTGACGGTGGGGACAGCTGCTAAAGATAAAACCACAGCAGGGCTACTGGAAGAGGAAAGAAGGAAGTTTAGCTAACAAAGCCCGGGTGGCCCAACGTAGGCTGAAAAGACAAAGGAGGCGGTGGCAGAGAAAGCCACTTGGATCTCTTGGCAAGTGAGCAGCTCCGTTAGATCTGTCTTAGAGGTGCCCCCTGTAAGGATACGCAGCCCACAGCACCCAAAAGCAGGGCTACAAACTTCTGGAAAGCACTACCAAACAGCTGTTCTTAAAAGTGCAATTCCCGGAATCTTGGGTAACAGCAGCTCAAATGCTGCCGAGTGTCTCCCAGCCCGTGTTACTCCTCCTGACCTGGTTAGAGAACCCAGGTAAAAGAGACCCCTGCAACCTTTTGTCAAAGAGCCCACTCCCCTACATCCCTTCCCTCTAAGGACATGGGCGCGAGGGGAGCTGAGGGTTCAAAATGAAACCGCAGCACCCGTTTGGGATTACCTAGGCATTTTTAAAAATCATTTTATCCCATTTTTTAAATCTTTAAAAAAAATTAAGATTTGCCTGCAAATCATCTGTGGGTTCCCCCCAGATCTGTAGAAACAGCTCCCTTTCTGTACCTGGCCCCAACAAACAGGTTTTCTGATCCGCGGTCTGAAGCCAGGTTCAGAATTAGCCTGAAAACAACCTGTAAACTCATTTGAAAACCTCAAAGGTGAAGAGGCTGGAAAGAGATCTTCAAAAGAAGAAAAGCCTACCCCCAGATACCGCGACATTTAAGAGTGGGCGCAATCAGGAGTCTGCTTAGGTGGCGCTCGAAGTTCTAGAAATGTAAGAAACTGTAACTGAAAACACAACTCGAAAGTTACTTAAAAATACCTTCCCACGGGTTTCACTCTTTGAACCAGGGATTAAAAATGGCACAACGACTCAACTGCTTGTGAGCACCTGTGGGACGAAGCTTAGTCTCTCACGTATCATCAGCAGGATAAGACCAGGGCAAGCATGGAATATTAAAAACGTAATACAAACACCTGCCCCTCCCGCCCCACAAAATGCCTTTTTAAGAAGTAACCTCTTTAGACATAACCCCAAAGCAACAGCAAAGTAGTATTTTGTTAAGGCTAAAATAGAATGAAATAGTAAGACAGGCCTTGGGGAAGGCATGGGGAGGCATTTAAATGCCTCCCCAATCCTTCCAGGGGCCCCTGCTGGCCCACCCGCCTCGGAGTCGCCAGGGGGAGTTGCTCTCCAGGCCTTCCCTCTGTAGCCACGCATGAAGAGGTTTTGGCTGTAGTGGGCGTGGCCAACTCTGAAGCCAGCCGGAACTCCGTTACTGTGCGTCCCTGCCCAAAAATAGCCCTGCCTTGTGGCTAAGAGGCACTGATGGACCTCTGCTTCATATGTTTATCCAAGCCCCTCTTGAAGCTGTCTGTGCTTGGAGCTGCCACTACTTCCTGCAGCAGTGAATCCCACATGTTAATCAGTTTTTGGGTGAAAAAGTACTTCCTTTTATCTGTTCTAAGCCTACTGCTCATTCATTTCATGGAGTGCCCACGAGTTCTGGTATTGTGAGAAAGGGAGAAAAGTAGTTCTTTTTCTGCCTTCTCTATCCTATGCATAATTTTGTAAACCTCTAACATTTCACCTCTCAGTCATGGGCTGATTCTGCACCCACCTGTTTCCTTGCAGTTTTTCCACATCTCCCTCTACACTGCATGCTGCTTTCACTTTCTTTGTTCATCGGGTTTTAGGGTACCTTCTGCATAGATCTACACTGCATGCTGAAACACTTTCTTTGTTCATCGGGTTTTAGGGTACCTTCTGCATAGATTTAGGGCCTTGCAGCGGTGGCTTTGCAGTCACTACGGCCATTGTGGTTTTGAGCAACACCTTTTCCTTCCACCGATTCAAAGGGAACCATAAGCAGTCAACTTGACAGGGCTTCATTGATCTCTGTAAGTGCCCCTGCCCCTATTTCCCCCTCTGTATTTATCAGCTGACCATGGCTAATGACCCCTAAGGCAAGTACTGACACAGGAAAATCTGCATACCAATGCAGGAGCTAGTGTGGAAAACAAAATAGATGGCAAGCTGATACTAGCCAATGCAGAAACTAAGATCCAAGGCAATGCAGTGAAAACAGATATTCCGAGGCGAGGGGGAACCAGATTGAGTGCTGAAAAATGTGGAGTGAATGCCAGATGCAGAATGGACCATTGTTTCTCCAAGCTAAAAAGCCCTAACCTATTTAACCCATCTCCTTAATCCATGGGTGTCAAACATGCGGCCCAGGGGGCGGATCAGGCTGCTGGAGGGTTTCCATCAGGCCCGCAGTGGAACTGGCCATCTCCTGCTTGCAGTTCTGCCGCTGCTGCATCATAGCTTGCTTCGCCAGACTCTCTTAATCACTCAGCCATTTCATGTTTTAACCTGGGTCCTAGACTCAGAACTCTGAGCATGAGACTTCTACGGTGAATGTCAATAAATCAAAAGTAGGTTTGCAGCTTACAGAGCTAATGTTTTAAGCATGTTTTTATTTTAAATAAAATATATATATATCTTTGTGTTTGTGTCCTTTATAAGGTTTATATCTCC
>NW_015170928.1:433376-436506 GCF_001447785.1 Gekko japonicus | reverse complement strand
ATCCCCATAAAGAAAGGTGCAGGGAACTACACTTCAGACCAAGACTGCTTTTTTCAGCAGGCGCCCCATGTGGCACATGATATACCAGGGGTCCCCAACCTTTTTTGAGCCTGCAGGCAGGCACCTTTGGAATACTGACTCAGGGCTGCAGGCGCAAACGCAAAATGGGTCCCCCAGGGGCGGGGCCAACCACAAAATGTCCAGGATGCATGACTCTAACAGCAGCTCTGCAACGTTTCAGGCACAAGCTCTGTTTAATAGGATGCCTTTCGGGATGAACGTATCATTTGAAAGTATTTCCCGGCACAGACACACCTGGCCTTGGGTCACTCCGTGAAGATCCCTGTGCTGTGGTGGCAGCTGCTGCAGAAGCAACTTTTTAAAAATTGGCACAGCCACCCAGATCTCCAACGGGCCAATCAGAAGCCCAGCTGGACAGAAACCTCACCTGTCCCCACCCCCGAAGAGGAAGAGGAGGAGGAAGAGGATTTATACCCCGCCCTTCACTACCCAAAGGAGTCTCAGAGTGGCTTACAAATGCCTTTCCCTTCCCCTCCCCACAACAGACAACCTGTGAGGTAGGGGAGCGCTGGGAGAGCTCTGAGAGAACTGTCCTTGAGAGAACAGCTCTGATAGAACTATGGCTTGCCCAAGGTCATCCAGCAGGTGCAAGAGGAGGAGTGGGGGATTAAACCCGGTTCTCCCAGATTAGAGTCTGTGCACTTAACCACTGCACCAAACTGGCTCTCAAACCAAACTGGAAAGGTATCGGTGGGAGCCACGTTGGGGACCCCTGAAATATATTGTTCTGCCCTCGGCAGGCATTCCAAGCCAAGTCTCTTCCGCTGCACAACATGCTGGCTGCATCCAGAAGACATGAAACATTCAGGTTTGTTTGTGAGGAGGGCAGAGCCAGGAAGCCCCTCGGCCTATATGCAGTCTACCTCTCACAACACACCGGACCCGGATCGAAGACTTTCTGCTTTAGAAGAGTGTTCAATCGATCTGGAATGTGTAAAGACCGTGAAAAGGGACAAAGCTTTCAAAACCGTGCTTTGCTTCTCTTGCCTACGAACGAACCGCGCTTTAAAACTCTGGCTCTCGGGGCACAAAATGCCCACTCAAACCACACAATCTGTTCGGGTCCCATGGCCTTCCTGACAAATTCTGGTTAGACTGCAGACGCCCTAAACGGGAAAGGCAGCACAGAAACGAGACCTTCAACAGCCACTCTTCTAAATTAGGATCCTTCTTTTGATTTGAGAGTCAGAGCAGCCGTACTGTAATTAAAAGAGGCTCACGCTGGCCCTGTGTGATTATTTGTTCCCCACAAATTGTCAAACCCTCAGCTGCACCATGCTGTTTAGGTTCGCCATCGCTTTCCTCCCAAGGAGCAGGCGTCTTTTAATTTACTGACCATGGGGTTTTCTTGGCAAAAATACTGGAGTGGGTCACCCTGCCAACAAAAGTCCGCATGGTCAAAGGAATGGTATTCCCAGTAGTCATGTATGGCTGCGAGAGTTGGACTATAAAGAAGGCCAAGCACCGAAGAATAGATTCTTTTGAACTATGGTGCTGGGGAAGACTCTTGAGAGTCCCTTGGACTGCAAGGAGATCAAATCAGTCAATCCTAAAAGAAATCAACCCTGACTGTTCCCTGGAAGGCCAGATAATGAAACTGAAGCTCAAATCCTTTGGCCACCAAATGAGAAGGGAGCCCTTTGTCTCTGAGGGGATTCTGTGTTCTTGAAGAGAGGAGTGTGGAGATTTTGTGAGAGAGTCTGTATGATAGAGGAAGCAGTTGGTGTTCAGCCTGCGTGGCTATATGAGAGAGATTAGCCTGTGTGGCTAAGAAAGGCAGAGTTTAGCCTGTGTGGCTATATATGAGAGAGAGATAAGCCTGTCAGAGTTGAGTCTTGGTGTCTGAGAGACTGTGTGTGACACCAAGCTTTGTCAGTTATATTTTCTTTCTTCAACAACAGTTCAAAAATACCCAGAAACCTATTTTGTTCTTTAATAAATAAATCATTATTTTTAAAACTCATCCCAGCATTCAGAACAGTACTTCCTCAGGGCCACATAGTCCTCTGAAGTGCCCAGACCCTAGGACATTCTACCAGCAGAGAGAGAGATTTGGAATATTTAATTCCTGGTGGCAGCAGAAATCTACCAAGTTTAGATACACAAAGTGTTTAAAGGTAAAACTGTCTCCCCAATAAGCAAGCACGTCACAGGCTCCTCCATGAACTTTCAAAGACCCCTCCCACAACCACTGTATGTATGGTCAGAGCTGTTCATTAAAGAGGTACCGGGGTTGGTTACACCCCAATGTAAATGAATTACCAAAAAAAAAAGGGTAAATGAGTCCAACATGGAGAAAGCTCTCATTCGACAGGACAAAGCTATTTTATGTTCATGGAGGAGCTAAGATAAATGAGATGTTAATTATACAATGAAGGAGAGGAGAATGATGTAAGCTGCTTTGGGACCCCACTGGGGAGAAAGGAAGGCTATAAATGAAATCAAAGTATTCAATTCAATTCAATTTATTATGATCAAAGATCAGCAAATACCTTAAAATGTTACATATAGTTAACAGAAAAATACAGCCAGATAGTTGGTACAGGTAAAAATTTTAGTTAAGACAACGTGGATTTTAAAATTTCCTAAGAAGTAATCGTCTTCTGTCTGGTTAGGACAGCCATATAGCACAAAATCTTGCTACCTTAGCAGTAGTATCATTGCAAATATCAGCAAAAAGAAGAGTAGAATAAAACTGATTAGACCTGCCTGGGTAGGCAACAATTATTGGCATAATCTATTTAGAACGAATGTCATGATGGAATCTGCAAGATAAGAGAACGTGCTCAATTGTCTCAACCTGTCCAGAATCACAAGGATGGCATCGGTTTGTGTATGGGGGATGAGCGTTTCTCCCTTGCAGGAGGGCAGATGGGAGAACATTTAATTGTGCTAGAGTGAAAGCTCTGCACTGCTTTGGGAGTGCTAATGAATAAAGGTAACTGGATGGAGCAAACTTTAGGTTTTTATTTCTCACCACTAAAAAGTCTGAGGCTCGGGCTCTGTCCGCTTGGAGAGAAGTGTCCCATAATCTTTGTCTGACACACGC
>NW_015170928.1:431606-432965 GCF_001447785.1 Gekko japonicus | reverse complement strand
ATTTATCTACTTGCAGTTTCTTGCTTTCGAATGGCTAGGTTGGCAGGAGCTGGAACTAGAGACGGGAGCTCACTCCGTCATGCGGCAACTCAGGTCTCAAACTGCTGAACTACCGACCTTCCACAGCCTGCAGTTCAGCGTCTTAACCACTTGAGCCACCGCAGCTCATCATATTGGAGGTTAATTTAAACGGGACAGGCGATCTCTGTATAGTGGCATTAAGTGCTATATTAATGCAACTGGATTTTTAATGCAAATTTATTTCTTTGAATTATTTCATTCTCACGGAGACTCAAAGTAGATTATACAGTGTTAAGTCAAAGACAATCAACAGGACGGGACAGCCAATGCACCGTGCGGTAGGGTGAAAATGGCAGAAAACAAGCAGACATCGGATACAGAGCTGAAGTGAAGCATAAGCGCTGACGTGACACTTTAAGCGATACGCAGTAGGATCATACTTACAACAACAGACAGTACACAGTAGTAGAGCCTACCCCATCCCGTTTGGTGTAGTGGTTAAGTGTGCGGACTCTAATCTGGGAGAACCGGGTTCGATTCCCCACTCCTCCACTTGCACCTGCTGGATGACCTTGGGCAAGACATAGTTCTGTCAGAGCTGTTCTCTCAAGGACAGTTCTGGAAAGAGCTCTCTCAGCCCCCCCCCCCCGACCTCACAGGGTGCCTGTTGTGGGGAGGGGAAGGGAAAGGAGATTGTAAGCCACTCTGAGACTCCTTCGGGTAGTGAAGGGCAGGGTAGAAATCCAATCTCTTCTTCTTCTTTACCAGAGCTCCTTTCTGGACCATTTCTTTGCACTACAGCCCTTTTACCTGTGCGAAAAAGCCCTCCTGAATCATTCCACTTTGCACACCACAGAGAATGAGCATGTATGGGCAAGTCGCAGGTTTTGCCCACTTGCGGGGCGGCACCTGCAGAAGGCCCCGGTACTTGGACAAGCGAACCTGCCATGGTGGCACATGTTAGATTCGGTCGTGTTTCCAGTTTCTCATGGCTTCTGACTGCAACAGCTGAGTCGCAAGTGCTCTTTTCGCCTGCCTAGGAGGGCAGAGAACAGGAGAGACCAAGCAACGTTCAAGAGCACGATGCAGTTAAGCACACAAAAAAATGGAAGCTTCCAAGCGACTAATAATTTCCCCACAAGTTGGGGGGAACTGCAATTCCACTCTTCCCCAGGACAAGATAGACCAAGCAACGCTCAAGAGCACAATGCATTTAAGCACACAAAAAAATGGGATAGAGAAAGCTTCCAAGTGACTAATAATTTCCCCAGATTGTAGGCAGGCTTGAACGGCGAGCCCACAAGTTGGGGGGGGGAACTGCAATTCCACTCTTCCCCA
>NW_015170928.1:430950-431485 GCF_001447785.1 Gekko japonicus | reverse complement strand
AAAATGAATCCCCCCCCCCCCCCTCAAGAAGGCAGAGAGAAACAAAAGCCACAAAGCGCCAATTGCAGTGGGTGGGCCTGAAAAGTCTTCTGATGGTTAAAGCTACCCCTGGTCCTGGAAGACAAGCAAAAATAAATCCCATTTTTAATAGAAGGCATCAGCTCTTCTACATTTGGTGTACTGGTTAAGTGCATGGACTCTAATCTGCAAGAACTGGGTTCGATTCCCCACTCCTCCACTCGCAGCCGCTGGATGACCTTGGGCTAGCCACAGTTCTGTCAGAGCTGTTCTTGTGTCTGTTGTGGGGAGGGGAAGGGAAAGGAGTCTGTAAGCCGCTCTGAGACATTGAGTGAAGGGTGGGGCATAAATCCAATCTCTTCTCTTCTTCTTTTTGTTTGCTTGCAAGTTTACAACAAGGCACAGGTACTGGGATCTTTGATGCGGTCACATTTTTTATCCTTAACATAAGAACGTAAGAGAAGCCAAATGTTGGATCAGGCCAATGGCCCATTCACACCACAATCTGTCACACAGT
>NW_015170928.1:426512-430780 GCF_001447785.1 Gekko japonicus | reverse complement strand
TGTGGCTAATAGCCACTGATGGACCTCTGCTCCATATGTTTATCCAGTTCCCTCTCGAAGCAGTCCATGCTTGTAGCCACCACCACCTCCTGGGGCAGTGAATTCAGTGTGTCACTCTTTGGGTGAAGAAGGACTTCCTTTTATCTGTTCTAACCCGACTGCTCAGCAATTTCATGGAGTGCCCACGAGTTCTTGTATTGGGAGAAAGGGAGAAAAGTACTTCTTTCTTGACCTGCTCTATCCCATGCATAATCCTTTCCCCTCAGGGGAGATGACAAGGGTCTCATCTCCTCCATTTTATCCTGGCAATGACCCCAGGAGCTACAACAGGCAGTGAGAGTGGGACTGGTCTGCTGGACTTCATAGCAGGCGGGGATTTGAACCTGAGCCTGGAAGACACATGCCAAGGAGGAACTGCACCCCACAATGTGCCTGGCATTCCCCCCCCCAATTGCATAGTGTGCCTTCAGCAGACTGCACCCAAAGAGATGTCTGGCCCCAAACCTCACAAGAGCAGCCCATGGAGCAGGCCCCTAAAGTCCACGGTGTGTCAAAATAATGTTCGGGGTCCAGCGTGCTGCTATGGAAACTTACAGGGCAAAATGCGTCAGTGTATGATTTTGAGGCCGCTTAAAGGTCTATTTCAGAGTATAGAGACACTAAGGGCCCTGCGATGTCCTTGCTTATAGGGGAAACGGTTTTACCTTTAAACATTCTCTGTGTATATAAACTTGGTAGTTTTCTGCTGCCACCAGGAATTAAAAAATCTAATTTTCTCTCTCTTTTTTTTTTTACTTAAAGCCTTTTTATTGTGATCACCAAGTCCATACTATTTTACAAAATCTTAATACAAAACAACTGAAGTTTCATAGTAGCAAATAAGAACCATCTCTCTCTTTTTCTCTCTTTTGGTAGTATGACCTAGGGTCTGGGCACTTCAGAGGACTATGTGGCCCTGAGTAAGTACTGTACTGATTTCTGGGATAAGTTTAAACAAAAATTGATTAATTTAATAAAGATCAAAATAGGTTTCCGGTTATTTTGAACAGTTGCTAAAGAAAGGAACTTGTAAATATAACTGGCAAAGCTTTACTAGCCACACAGGCTAGTATCTTTGTTTTATTCACACTGAATAGAATCAACTCTCTTAGTCACACAGACTAAACTGTTGGTCTTATTCACACAGAATTAGACTCAAAATTCCATAATCACACAGACTATGCTCACTCTTCAAATTTTACACACAGAATCCTCTCAGACACCCCTCCTCCCACACTCAGTCAGCAGCCAATCAAATCACACTTGTCACCCTCTATCACCTATGATATAACTGCATTCAAACTAAACATTTAAAGGAACACACACACCAAAACATGGAATCATTACAGCCCCATATACATGTATGTGTCTTCAGGAAACTGAACGGCAAATAAGGAAGTCGGAGCAGAGCCACCTTTGCTAAGACAATCTGCCTCTCTGCCACCGACTTGTTCCCTGCCCGTTTCCCCACAGCCCAATCACACCCATACATGGAAAGAGGAACTCATCCAAGAAATAGCTGGACAGAAACATTCTTCACCCGCACCAAGTATCAGGGTTAAGAGAGGAGGAGAACAATGGGGGGGGGCAAGTTCACACATGAAGCTGCTTTACCCTGATTCAGACCATCGGTCCATGGAGGTCAGTATTCTCTACGCAGACTGGCAGTGGCTCTCCAGGGTCTCAGGCCGAGGTCCTTCACGCCACCTGCTGCCTGGCGCTGTTTAACTGGAGATGCCAGAGACTGAACCCGGGACCTTCGAGTCTCTTCTGTTCAGTGCTCCCTCTAAGCTGTGGAGTCTTGTGAGTAAAAATTCTACACTGCGAGCTCCTGGCATTCAAGTTGTGAGCGAGCGATTGGGCTACTGCATCAATTAGTTTGCTCTGGAGCCATCCTTCCTCAGCTAAGACAAAACTGTATGAGCAGGAGGCTAAAAAAAACTGTGAGCTAGCTCACACTAACTCAGTTTAGGGGGAACGCTGCTTCTGTTGCGCCACAGCACCTCCCCAGTTAGGAAGAGATGCCCTGCTGGCTGCCGCCAGAAAGTATGCAAAAAGCACCTTTGCTTTCAGGGTACATTCTTTAAAAAAAGAAAGGAAGACCAGCAAAAGCTGGTAAATGGCAAGTAGGCGACACCAGATCATACATGGGAAATGGAGGAATCTATGGCCGAAACCTTTTAATATCAGCTATTAAGACCAAAGTAACACAAAACAGCCCGCAAGCTTCCCCCTTCTCTACAGCTCTTCATTTTTTTATAGTATATTTTATTGTTTTCCACATCACATGTTCATCACACAAATATCATACAGTTCTGAAATGGTATGCAAACTATTCCTTCCATTTTTACTCTATAGCCCTGCCAGTGTCTACTTAATATAAATAAAATTATTTTCTGGCTCTACAGCTCTTCATCAGGCTGTTTGCTATTGCACCAATCCCCCAGGACACATTTGGTCAGCAGACTGATTAAATATTAAAGCTCTGGCTTTTTAGATTCCCTGCACCCCCCAAAAGAGAAGTACTTGAATCACTGTTGTCCCCACAGGGCATAAAACAAACAGTCCCCCCCCCCCACACACACACACTGGTTTACCTCCAGCAGCTGGTGCTTACAGGTAGACTGCCCTTAAGCATGCAGGTTCCATTTCGCTACTATGCAGTTTTTTTAAAAAAGGCAGCTGCTCAGGCTCTTTGCCTCTGCATGCCACACCCAACCATCACCCAGTCCTCCCTCCACAAGCAGCGTGGAAGGGGGGAGAGATGCAGGGAGGCCCCTTTCCGCCCACGTGCTTGGCATGGTGCCCTTCTTGCATTAGCACTGAGTTTTCATTTGCGAAGGAAGGGGGGAAAGGACACAAGAACAACAGATCGGTAAGAAAGCCACCTCCAGGTGATGCAGTTATGGAAGAAGGGGAAAAGATGCAAATGGATAACTGCAAGCCACCTGGACGGCAGCTTCAGGAGGAGATGATGGTGGGGAGCAGTGTTCCCTCTAAGCTGAGTTAGTGTGAGCTAGCTCACAGTTTTTTAGCCTCCGGCTCACGCATTTTTGTCTGAGCTCAGGAAGGGATGGGCTCCAGAGCAAACTAACTGATGCAGTAGCCAAATTGCTCGCTCACAACTTTAATGCCGGTAGCTCACAAAGTAGGATTTTTTTGCTCACAGGACTCCACAGCTTAGAGGGAGCATTGGTGGGGAGAGAGACTTTGGGGTCTAGGGCGCCTTACTTCAAAGAAGAGCAAGGGGGGGAGCCCTCTTTGCTTCCTCCCTTCTCCGCTCACGTTTTAAAGAGACTCTGTGCATGTGCAGAGCAGCATCCCCACCTTCGACACAGACAAGAGAGCACTCCCTCTGAAAAACTGCCCCCCACACTTAGGAAGCCTCTGTGTGTGTGCAGAATGGCAAGGGGGCAACTGAACACGCACAGAGGAGTTCCTCTGCCTTGTTAATAGCACATCCGTCTTAGTCGATCGTCGTGGTTCACATAGTTCTCTTATCCTGTAATCTGCCCCAGTGGCACGATTGGTTGGCTGTCTTACGCTGTCTGGTTGCATAGTTTTTATGCTCTGTAATTCGCCTCGGGGCAGGAAGGTGGTACGGCATCACCCGATCTCAGCAGACCTTGGCCTTTCAGCAGAGTCGGCATACAGAAGAGACCACCAAGGAAGACTCTGCAGAGGAAGGCAAGGGCAAGCCCCCCTCTGCTTCTCACTTGCACTGAAAGCCAATGTTCCCTCTAAGCTGTGGAGTCGTGTGAGCAAACATTCTACTTTGTGAGCTACTGGCACTAAAGTTGTGAGCGAACACTTCGGCTCCTGCATAAATTAGTTTGCTCTGGAGCCCTCCTTCCTGAGCCGAGACAAAAATGTGTGAGCCGGAGGCTAAAAAACTGTGAGCTCGCTCACACTCACTCAGCTTAGAGGGAACACTGCTGAAAGCTCCTTCACGGGGTCTCCGCAAGGCGACTATGACTTGGCAGCACTCACACACGCAATCCACTGGCAAAAAAAAAAAAAAGCTGTATTACAATAACAAAGGAAGTAAATCAGAAATAGAATAAAAAACTCTATTACGCAGGGAGTGACCTAGGGACCTCCTCCTCACTCCTTCACTGAGGCAGCCTCTGAGCATCTACAGAGTGGCCCCTCCAATTCCACTGAACCCCCCCCCCCGCCCTTAGAACCCGTTTCTCCCAAAACGCCCCCCCAAGAGAGAGAATTGGGCG
>NW_015170928.1:424009-426429 GCF_001447785.1 Gekko japonicus | reverse complement strand
GGGGACGGCCGCTGCGTCGGCGTCCCCCGGCGGGTGTCGGAAGTGGCAATAGGGCCTCCCACAGGCCGGCCCGAAGGGGCACTCGACGCCGCGGAAGAACCCCTTGGAGCGGAGCATCGCGACGGCATCGGGAGAAGGGGGGGAAGGGGAACCGCCTCTCGAGACCCTCAACCGTCGCCTCTTAAGACAGGCTTTCGCCGTCAGGCCGCTGCCATCTTAGCTGCGGGCAAGAGAGGCCGTGCGCTTGCGCGTCCCCGGGACAACGGAAGGACCGCCATCTCGAATACGGGCGCGGAGGAGAGTGCGCATGCGTTCTCCGGTGATCTTGGGGGAGTGGCGTAGGAGGCGGAAGTTTGCCACCATCTTACGTAGGGGCGTGAAGGCAAGCGGAGAATGGCGCCAGGAGCAGGGAAGGACCCGCTCTCGGAACGGGCGGCTGTTGAAGAGAGGGAGGTGGCTCTGATGGTGCCTGATGAAAAGTTGAGGGAGAAAAGGGGGGGGGAGTGGGCTGGAACGTCGTGAAAGGCCACCGTATTCCTTTTAAAAGGGAATTAAACAAAATGCGAGGCAGTGTGGTGTGGCAGTGTTAGACTGACAGCGAGTCAGGCACAGTTTGGAATATCCACCCGGTCCCTACCAGGGAAGCTTGCTGGGTAACCTTGGGCCAATCAGGGTTGTAAAGCTGCAGGGATGTGATGGTTGCCAGCCGCCAAATGGGACCAGGAGACCTCCCAAAATTTCAGCTCATCTCCAGAGTAGAGATCAGTTCCACTGATGGAAAAGGCAGCGGCTAAGGGTGGACTCGGTTACATAATCCCCCACTGAAGTCCCTCCCCAAGCTTGGTGTAGTGGTTAGGACCAGGGACTCTAATCTGGGAAAACCGGGTTTGATTCCCCACTCCTCCACATGCAGCTGATGGTGTGACCTTGGGTCAGTCACAAGTTCTCTCAGAGCTGTTCTCTCGTGAGCAGTCCTCGAGAGAGCGCTCTCTGCCCCACCTACCTCTCAGGGTGTCCGTTGTGGGGAAGGGAAAGGAGAGTTGTTATTACAGCCCAGAAGATCATTGGCTGCCCTCTCCCATTCCTGGAGGAATTGTATAGTTCTCGATGTTTGAAAAAAGCAAAGAACATTTTGCAGGACTTGTCACATCCTGGACATTCCCAGTTTGAACTGCTGCCTTCGGGCAGAAGATACAGGACAATTAAAGCAACGACAAATAGATTAAAAAATAGTTTTTATTCGAGAGCTATTATTGCCTTAAATGCTGTATGAAATTGGAATTTGGGGGACATTGGTGGTTTTAAGTTGTTATGTGAACCTTAAGGGAGTTATGGGACAGTAGTGAATGGTGTGTGAGTGTATATGAATATTGTTGTTGATCACCGGAATGATTGCATCTTAGATTTCGCTGTATTATGCACAATGACAATAAAGTATATTATTATTATTATACCACCGTTCTGAACTCCTTTGGGTAGTGACGGGCAGTGTGTAAAGCCAATCTCTTCCTCCTCCACCCCCCCCCCCAAATCTCCAGGAATTCCCCAACCTGTGGTTGGCAACAGTGTTCCCTCTGAGCTCAGTGTGAGCTGGCTCACAGTTTTTTAGCCTCCAGCTCACACATTTTTGCCTTAGCTCAGGGAGGGGGGCTCCAGAGCAAAGTAACTTATGCAGTAGCCCAATGGCTCGCTCACAACTTCAATGCCAGTAGCTCACAAAGTAGAATTTTTGCTCACAAGGCTCCACAGCTTAGAGGGAGCATTGGTTGGCAACCCTAGTTATGCCATAGAGTCTGTGCTCCAGAGCTGCCAGGGCAACAAAATCAATTTTAAAAAATACTGAGTGGAGGGATTAGATGGACCACTGATCTAATCGAGAGGTGTCTCACATTTGTTACAAGTGCCGATCTGACATAAATGCCACTTTGTCAGGCCCGGCCGTGTGTGCCGTAAAATGTAATGCCAGGTATGGGAGATATAAGCTTTATAAAGGACACAGGCAAACCCAAGTCACAGTTGTTATTTTTTTTTACTCAAGATACAAACATGCTTTAAAATACAAACACTCTTACAGTATTTCCCCAAAGTCTCTCCCTGGTCCCCGCCCTCCCACTTCCACCGCCCATTACGCATTAGCACTGGGACCGTATACACAGGCAGAGGTCATTTCGCGGGGGATCGCAGTTCCCCCGGGTGAGGTACGGGGGGCGGAGCACCTGACAAAGCCCCGCCCCCTGCTTCCGGCCACCCCGCTTCCGGCCCTCATTCAGCCAGGAGGAGGCACGAGAAGAGGGAGGGTAAGTTGCTTCCTCCCTGCCTCTCCCCACACCTGCCTACCTGGGGCCAGGGAGGGCCTTGGCGGGGCTTCCTTGCACTCCCGCCAGCCTTGCAGGTCCACCGCCGGGCCCCTCATGGGGCTC
>NW_015170928.1:419174-423840 GCF_001447785.1 Gekko japonicus | reverse complement strand
ACACTTCCGTGATGTCAGGGGGTGTGGCATATGCTAATGAGTTATGCTGATGAGTTCCCCTAGCTCTTTTGCTACGAAACGACCCCTGTACGCAGGTACATAACGCCCAGCCTCTGTCATCTGCCAATAAAGGTGATGACCAGTTTTCCCTCTAAGCTGAGTTAGTGTGAGCTAGCTCACAGCTTTTTAGCCTCAGGCTCACAGATTTTTGTCTTAGCTCAGGAAGGATGGCTCCAGGGCAAACTAATTTATGCAGCAGCCAAATTGCTCGCTCACAACTTTAATGCCAGTAGCTCACAAAGTAGAATTTTTGCTCACAAGACTCCACAGCTTAGAGGGAACACTGGTAATGACCAGTTGCTTGCAGGCCGAATAAGAACCCTGGATGGCTGGTTGTGTTGGACACCCCCCCTGCTCTAATCCATCAGGGCACCCCCTAACTCGTCAGCCGACAAACTCCAGTAGTAAGGTTACCAACTTTTCTCCTCGAAGGGCTCCTCAGCCTTTAAAAGTTCCACCCTTACAAGATTTTTGTTTGTTTGCTGCAGCAAAATCAGCTTCTACTAATGCTAATTGTACTTTAAAAGGACAAGAGCCTGGTTAGGGAAAAGAAGGTGGCAAGCTCAAGTAAATGACTTGGTGGGGGAGAGGGGATGAGAAATGGAGATATGTTTCATCTTCAAAACTGCTGATGCTTCAGGCTGAGGCTCTGACCATGTGCAGAGTGGGAACCCCCACACACACTCCCTTTATAACAGGGTTGCAAGCCAATGCGTGTCTGGCTTGGAGCAGTGATGTGATTAATGCATTCCTTATTCCTTAGCATGTGCACACAGGATCGCCAACTTATTTAGTAGTCCCAGATAGATGAAGATGGGTAGCCATGTTAGCCTTTCTGTCACAGTGGAAAAGAGTCCAGTAGCACCTTAAAGACTAAAAAAATTTGTGGAATCTGTATCTGAAGAAGCGAGCAGTGCCTCACAATAGCTCATACACTACCACAAATGTTGTTTGTCTTTAAGGTGCCACTGTACATTTAGCAGTCCCAGTAGTGCTTTCAGTGGGTGTTACTGCTGAGTAGATGGCACAGTGGGAACAGGATGAGATCATTCTGTCCAGAAACAGCACGCAGGCACAAATTAAAATACAACTTCTTTTTTTTAATTAAAAACCACACTCGAGAAAAATACACACAACTTTCAGTGCTTATATAGAAAAGGAGCACACAGACCTGGGAAAATACCCACTTGGGACCCTACACAGCACCCGACACACAATCCACAAATCCAGATATATACGCTCTTAAAAAAAAATCAGAACTTGAACTCGTTACCAGATAAATATAAATATTAACACATTCATTCCGTCTTTCCTAGGGAATGACCAGAGCGTAGCAATTAAAGCGATTAAAGCAGAAGCTCTGGATGATTATAGCTCCTCCCCCCCCCAAAATTACAGCCGCTTCAAAACAAAAATGGACTTAATTATATATATTAAGGACTGGCGTGTCCCATTTAAGGTACCTCTGAAGCTACTGCCTCATGAAGTCACTTGGTTCCCTTCCATCCATGAAAAAAAATCCACACCAACGACAGGATTGTGCACAAGACATGCCAGGCACAAGGAAGTACTCCTTGCACTTGGAAATGCATCACAGCAAGCCCGCCCCCACCCCCATCACCTCTCATCTTGCACTACAAACGGGACAAGGACATGCGGAATGGAATCTTCACCATAAAACTTAATTGATGAAAAATAAAGCTTTTGCACTCGGGCCCATTTTATAAAGCCTGCCAATGCAATTTGATCTTTTCTTTCAAAAATACCTCTTGCCAAATATATATCTATCTATATATCTTTCTATCTACATGCCTCTTTCAAATATTTGTATCTTGGAATTAATAACCGGGCGGAATGGGCACTTTTAAGAAAAAATTAATTTCCACTACCGGACATGCCTCTTTCAAATATTTGCATCTTGGAATTAATAACCAGGCGGAATGGGCACTTTAAGAAAAAATTAATTTCCACTACCGGGACAGCACGTGGGGGAAATGAATGCTTCTACACAGTTCCACGTGAACACGTGAGATTTTATGCGGGATCAGGACAGCTTGGTGCTGTGTGTGGTTCTGTTCCGTTCCCAGATTTTGGGGATTTCCCCCCCCCCCCATTAAGCCCGGGGGGGGGGGATATCCTCTTCCCAGCATATTAGCTTTAAAAAAAAAACCTCCCAAGGAGAAATCCGAAATGTTTGAAGGCATGAGATGCTTTTTTAAGGCACATCTTGTTGGCCTCTGGGGTTCTTTTGGACTCGGATCTAAGGCCTAAATCAGCCTTTTTCAGTCTGTGGGCACCTTTGGAATTCTGCCGGTGTGGTGCTAATGTGTTGATGTTCCCCTTCAATCCAGGGACTTCCTGAGCTGCATGCAGGGGAAAAGCGACATGCAGAAACAGCCAAAAGTATGAAAAGTGCGTTTGACAGTCTTGAAGCAGTTAAAGAAAAGCTTTAAGTCTGATAACAAAGTCTGGTATATTTTTTAATATCTCCCTCCCAAATTTCCATTCCTCCCCCAGGTCTCTCTTTTTCTCCCAGGGCTTGTATCTCTGGGTCGGGCAGCGCGCCTTTGGTAGCAACTCTCGCTCCCGGAATCATGCCCCACGTTCCAAAACCCCTGAGTGCCGGGTTCAAATCCAGCCCAGCATGGGGACACCACAGCACGCTAGACCTGGCGAAGTCAGCTGTGTATTTCAGGAAGGGTTCCTAAGTCTGGAACCCTGCCGTTTATCAGGTTTCCTTAAGACTGCCCCAACCAAGATTAACCTGATTCAACTGGCCCCCGATCCATTTTGGTCACCCAATACCCGCAGTTGCGAGTTTTCTCAAGCACCCTATTATCCAAACACCCATGCGCATAGCAAGCAACCGTGGACCTGGCCAGCAGTTACAGTTTGTTTTTGAAAAAGATTCCAACTGTTGCCATCATATGAAAATATCTGTGAATGGCCCTCTCCACAGACAGGCACCATCGCCCCCCCCCCCGGCTTCAAAAAAAGAAAGCCCTGAGGAACAGACCTCAATCCTGCATGAAAGAAACTTAAAAATGTCCCAAAGCAGAAAGCCACAAAGAGTACAACGGTATCACACACAAAGAACAGAACCCCGATTTCCAAGCACCAGCTCTCTGGAAATCAGGCACGCCTCTGGGGCCTCTCCCATCACTCCAAAGCATCAAAATCCAGTTTAAAAAAATCCCTGATTTGCCAGGCGCTGCCAGGGTCGTGGCCCCTCGTGCGAAAAAAGTGCTTTGAGGCGCTTCAAACACTCATGGGAGGAAACCCGATTCCCTTCTGATTGGCTGTGGCCTGGCCACACCCATTCCACCCGTATTCCAAAGAAGGGAGGAGCCAGCAACACAGGATCCGGGGGGGGGGGGGCAGGAGCGCCTTCCTGTTGGCCGAAGAGGGGAAAGGAATTTTGCCAATTCCCACCTCCTCCTGCAGCAGAGACCCGGTTTGCACCATGAACCGTCCCTTCAACTCCACAGAGCGAAAGGAGCGACTCCCGTATCATCTAAGCCGTTAAATTGGAGCTGTCCTCCCAGAGTTGCAACCGGTAAAAGGGTGAGCGGGGGCAGCACCCTGGCAGGAAAAAAATAAGGTCTCCTCTACTTGCAGGAAGTCTTGACCATACAAAATTCTGGCAGTTCCTAGAGCTCTCCTTACACTTCTGGGTCGCTCTAGGAATCGCCAGGAGCTCTATGGTCAGAGTTTCCTGTAAGTAGACGAGTCTCCTCTACTTGCAGGAAGTCTTGACCATACAAAATTCTCGCAGTTCCTAGAGCTCTCCTACACTTCTGGGTCGCTCTAGGAATCACCATGAGCTCTATGGTCAGAGTTTCCTGTAAGTAGGCGAGGCGCGATTTTTCTTTTAAATTGTTCTCCCCCAGGGCAATCACCCTCCCCACCGGGCCTGTTTCTGTTTGCCGAGGGAAGAAATTCCCCGGAGGCCTCCCGCCATAAGAGGGCAAATGGGAACCCCACCCCGCTTCTGCCATTCATGTGGTTTCACACTTTAATAAAAATAATAAGCAGATTATTTAAAAACAAAACAAAACAATTAGTCAGCAGCCACCACACCCGTAAAATCACCCCTCACCTCTCTTCCAAGGTAGGGCTCGAGCCGGGGGGGGGGGGGAGGTTTTTTAATGGTATCAGTTAACATAGGATAAGTACCACTAAGTTATACCCTGGAGCAGAAATCAACCACACCCATTGTGAATCCTTTCCCCTCGGGGAAATGGACTTATCTTGAGATCTTTACATCAAGTCCAGAAAAATGGGGGAGGGGTGCGACCATTCGAGCCACGGGGCAGTTGGAACAGTCCCAAATTTGACATTCTTTCTTTGTTCAGTATCTAAACAGTCTGCAGAATTCGTGGCGAAAGGGCACAGGAACGCGGGTGGTCACGCTGAAAAGGATTCCATCCATCCAGGAAGGGCAGCGACGTCCACCAGTCACCGCCAGCCACGACAGCAAAAAATGGAGCCTCCAGATTCAGTGGCACAATACCTTTGGCACTAGGGACAAAAACAACAGTTTCCGGCAGGCAGAGAACTGGGTCGGATGGGCCTTGAACTCCGCGGTCTTCTGTTCTCAAATACC
>NW_015170928.1:413663-419098 GCF_001447785.1 Gekko japonicus | reverse complement strand
TACCCCCGGTTTCTTTAGTAGTAAAATACCCGGGGGGGGGGGGAGGGAATGGTCCAGTCCGGGAGTTGTAGAAAGCTGAAAGCGCTAGCAAACAGCGCGTTAAAAATCATCACGTGCAGGTGGAGTTCCCAGAATGCTAGTCGCGGAGCTAGGGAGTCCATCTCTCACGCCGGGAAGTGGAGGCAACTTGGGAAGGCCCCAGACCACAATCCGTCCTCCGACGCAGAGGGAGAAAGCGGGATCCAGAGGGCTTGGATTAGAAATATCCGGCCTGGCTGGTATGGTTATCGCAATTCCTGCCGTGACCTGGGAAATTTCCACCGGGCTTGGCCGCCGGAGCCACGGGGCATCTAGGAATTGTGGGCCGCTCCAGACAGGTTTGCAAAGCTTTCCTGCGGAGAACGGCTTTGCGGCGTCTTCCACAGTCCAAGACAGCACCTTCCCAAGAAGCGCGGGGAGCACCGGGTGTATCCGGGCTCCTGCTGCCCGGCTTCTCACAGAGCAGGGCTGTCAGAGGTGGGGCTGTCCGGGGCGGGACTTCCAGCCAGGCTGCTGGCAACCGAGTCACTGGGGGATGCGACGTGGCTGTTGGGCCGCCGGACCATGCCCGGCTGGAAGGCTGGATGGCGCCGGGCGTGCTTGGTCAGGTGGTCGCTGCGCATGAAACGCTTCTCACAGAGCGGGCAGGCGAAGCGCTTCTCCCCGGTGTGGGTGCGGAAGTGACGGGCCAGCTCGTCGGAGCGGGCAAACCTCTTCTGGCAGCCAGGCCAACTGCAGGGGAAAGGCCGCTCGCCTGCAGAAGGGAGAGAATGGTCACAGTTTACAGCAGCAGAACCTTCATAAAGTTGTGAGCGAGCAATTTGGCGGCTGCATAAATTAGTTTGCTCTGGAGCAATGCTCCCTCTAAGCTGTGGAGACTTGTGAGCAAAAATTCCGCTTTGCGAGCTACTGGCATTAAAGTTGTGAGCGAGCGATTGGGCGGCTGCATAAATTAGTTTGCTGTGGAGCCCTCCTTCCTGAGCCAAGACAATAATGTGTCAGCCGGAGGCTAAAAAACTGTGAGCTAGCCCACACTAGCTCAGCTTAGAGGGAACACATGCCCAGGGACGAACCACCAGTTGGGAAGGATGTGTCCAGGATTCAAGGATTAGACCCTATGACTTCTCAGCAAATCCCCAAGCTCTGTGCCAGCAAAAGTCAATGGGACTAGATTCTTAATGGCTCCTACAAACCCCAAAGTTACCACCCAGAAAGGAGGTGGCATACTGTGTATCTGCATGCTCTAACCTAGCCACCTCATCATCTTTGTACTCCGGGGCTGCGGAGAATTCTGCTCTCTGGACAGGATAAAATTAAAGGATCCCAATCGCTCCCAAAACAGAGAGAGGTCCATCCCCAGAAGAAGCTAGCTGTCACATCTCAATGTGAGTCACTGGTCTGGACTTGCAAACTCTCACCCCAGCTACACAAAACAAGGTGAACTTCTCAGAGGTTGTGGGGGGAGTTCCCTAAGCATTCACACACCAAAAGCAAAGCTTTAAAGGTACAAGATTAAAGAAGTCCCCAATATTGACAATATTGACTGTGTAACAGCGTTCCGTGAGCCTTGCCATCTAGTCATGCTGGCCACATGACCACGGAAACATCTCTGGACAGCGCTGGCTCCGCAACCCCCCTACAATCTGATATTTGTGGATAATATCGTCCTACCTTCTGTGGTTGACGTAAAGATTAAAAGGTCGTCTATTTACACACCCACCCCTATATAGCACTCTGAACCCTCCAGTGACTACAAGCAACTAGCATGGTGCAGCTGTTAGAAGTGTCAGCCCAGGTGGAATCCTAGCTCATGTGCAAACTTCACAGTTTATAAACCCGCAGACTGGCCCGCTGGCTCTCAACCAATGCTCCCTCTAAACTGTGCAGTCTTGTGAGCAAAAATTCTACTTTGTGAGCTACCGACATTCAAAGTTGTGAGCAAGTGATTTGGCTCCTGCATACATGAGTTTGTTCTGGAGCCATCCTTCCTGAGCTCAGACAAAAATGTGTGAGCCGGAGTTTAAAAAACTGTGAGCTAGCTCACACTCACTCGGCTTAGCGGGTACACTGCTCTCAACCTAACCTATCCTGCAGGGTTTTTGTGACAACGGAAACGGAAGCGGCAAGAACTTCGGGACATCGCCCCGAGGTGCCTGAAGGCAGGGCAGAATTTCAAAACAAAAAACGAAAGCGCGAGAGGCTGTCGCTAATTGCTAATTCCTTTTGGGAAATACAGCCTTACACACACACCCCGCTACACCCTGCTGGCTTTGCATGAATTTACATGCCCTTATACACTTCCTTAGGAGCTGCAGTGGCTCAAGTGGTTAAGACGCTGAACTGCAGGCTGTGGAAGGTCGGTAGTTCAGCAGTTCGAGAACCGAATGTGCCGCATGACGGAGTGAGCTCCCGTCTCTGGTTCCAGCTCCTGCCAACCTAGCAGTTCGAATGCAAGAAATTGCAAGTAGATAAATAGGTACCACTTCAGTGGGAAGGTAACAGCGTTCCGTGCGCCTTGGTGTTTAGTCATGCCGGCCACATGACCACGGAAACGTCTTCGGACAGCGCTGGCTCTTCGGCTTTGAAACGGAGATGAGCACCGCAACCCTAGAGTCGGACTCGACTGGCTTTCAAGCAAGGGAACCTTTACCTTTATACACTTCCTTCCCCCCCCCCACCTAAAAATCCTGCCACACTGGGAAGCTTCCTGCTTACCTCTTCTGCCAAAGGACAGAAGGAGATGAGGTTCCCAGCAGGCACGGCTAATCCCAAAGCATCAGCTCTTCCACCCACCTACCCCGCACACACACAATGGGCACGGCCAGGCTTCCCTGCCAAGGAACAGCACCAGGGGAGGGCCCCCGGGGAGGTTCTGGGCATCTCATCTTGCCAGGATGAGTCAGTGCCATCTGGGGAGGGAGGAGACAGAGCGGGGGAGCGAAGGGGCAGAGCCCTGCCTTTGTCTCCCAAAAAGAAAACACAGAGAGACAACACAAAAGGCTATGCACAACATACCAGAAGGGTAGAGGCAGAACCACAAATGGGCAGCTCAACGGAGAATCCCCCGGCGGGGAAAAGAATGCTCCTGAAATCAGAACGATGGTTGGATATATCCAGGACTATTCTTGGGCAGGAACGGAGTTCTGGCTGGCTCCTGAGTTGGCCACGCCCAGCAGGAACTCATTAGCATAATAGGCCACACCCAACAGCAGACATTCATTAGGATTGGCTACATTAGGGGTGTGTGGCCTAAGATGCAAAGGAGTTCCTGCTACCAAAAAAGGCCCCGGGTTTTGACCACAAACAAGGTCAACAGAAGAAGAAGCAAAAGGTGGGTGTGGCTGGATGACCACACTTCTGGTAACATGGGAATGCGGCTTAATATGCTAATGGGTTTCTGCTTCTGGGTGTGGCCTATTATGCTAATGAGTTCCTGCTGGACTTTTTCTACAAAAAAAGCCGTGGATATATCTATATATTTTAAAATAAGGGCTTAATTAAATCCTAATGTGACTGGGAGATGGATTCGAACCCAGGGCGCCAGTGGGTAGCCGTCGTCGGCCTGCAGCAACAGAAGAAAGTTGGGAGTCCAGCGGCACCTTTGAGACCAACCAGGTTTGATTCCGGGTAGAAGCTTTCCTGTCTGAAGAAGGGTGCTTTGCACACGAACGTTTATACTCAAAATTGAACTTTGTTGGTAGAGAAGCACGGAGTCGGAAGGGGCCATCCGGGCCATCTAGTCCAACCCCCTGCGCAATGCAGGATCAGCCTACAGCAGGGGTGTCAAACATGCGGCCCGGGGGCCAGATCATAGCTCATGGTTTTTTAGCCTCCGGCTCACAGATTTTTGTCTTGGTTCAGGAAGGACGGCTCCGGAGCAAACTTAAGGTATGCAGTAGCCAACTCACTCACTCACAACTTTAATGCCAGTAGTTCACAAATTAGAATTGTTGCTCACAAGACTCCACAGCTTAGAGGGAGCACTGACTACCACCCCCTTTGCCACTACCAACGGTTTCCACCCAGGGCGAAGCACGCCTCCTTCCCCAAGTTGAGGGTTCCAATCGCCATGTGAAGTCCAATTTCAGACATTTAACTCTTGGTCAGACATCCCAGGACTGGACCACTTTTGCCCAGCTTCAGAGGTTGTTACAGGAATCCCAACATATATATCTGTTTGGTTGTTAAAAATAATAAAAAAACTCTGTGTGTGTGTGACACACACACACACACAAGAAGTGTTTGGGACAATCATAGCGGTCCTAAGGGTGTCACTGGACTCAAAACAAGTGCGGGAGCATGTCTGATCACAGTGCCGAACAGCCCAGCCTCCCAACGCCTCGACCTCTATCCAAACTGCCACCAGTGTTCCCTCTAAGCTGAATTAGCGTGAGCTAGCTCATGGTTTTTTAGCCTCCGGCTCACAGATTTTTGTCTTGGTTCAGGAAGGACGGCTCCGGAGCAAACTTAAGGTATGCAGTAGCCAACTCACTCACTCACAACTTTAATGCCAGTAGTTCACAAATTAGAATTGTTGCTCACAAGACTCCACAGCTTAGAGGGAGCACTGACTACCACCCCCTTTGCCACTACCAACGGTTTCCACCCAGGGCGAAGCACGCCTCCTTCCCCAAGTTGAGGGTTCCAATCGCCATGTGAAGTCCAATTTCAGACATTTAACTCTTGGTCAGACATCCCAGGACTGGACCACTTTTGCCCAGCTTCAGAGGTTGTTACAGGAATCCCAACATATATATCTGTTTGGTTGTTAAAAATAATAAAAAAACTCTGTGTGTGTGTGACACACACACACACACAGTTTTTTTTATTATTTTTAACAACCAAACAGACAAAACAAACATAAATGAGCGTAAAAATAACCACATCATGTCTCTTAAACCACCTCATACATCTATATACTAATAGCCAAGGCGCCCCCTGTGTGCGGATATCTGAATCCGCACATCAGGGGCCCTTGGGGAGCAAAGAGATTTTCCTGCACACTTCGGGCAATCAGCAGGTGTGCAGAAAAATCTGAAAAGTTGAAAAAAAAAATATGGGGGATACTTAAATCGCCCCAAAAGTAAAAGAGCATTCCCTGTGCATGCGCAGAGAATGCACTGGGAACTGCCTCACCACCGTTGTGGGGGGGAGGCTTGGCAGGCCCAGTGGCTGGGAGCCGCTCAGGCCTTGCCACCAGTGTTAGAGGGGGGGCGGGAGAAGGCTTGGCAGGGCCAGTGGCTGGGAGCCGCCCAGGCCTTGCTGCTGGTGCTGGGGGTAGAGTGGGAGAAGGCTCGGCGGGCCCAGGCCTCGCCATCGGTGCTGGGAGGGCAGGACAGGGCTTACCTGCGACTGCTTCCTCCTCTTTCATGTGGAGCTCCTCCCCCCCCCCCACC
>NW_015170928.1:412899-413240 GCF_001447785.1 Gekko japonicus | reverse complement strand
ACTATTTTCATTGTTCACTCTGCCTGGTCCTTACGCCAATTATTCGGCCAAAAGGGAGGTCAGAAGGTCTTGGGAGGGTGCTCTGGGCCTTCTCAAGGGATCCTAAATCCAGAGTGGTGGCAGCGGCAGGTGACACCCCACCTGAGCCGTGACACCGCCGCTCTGTCCCACTGCGCCACACGGGTTGTCCTCGCTCCATCCTGCAGCGAGGAGTTCCACAAGTTAATTAGGCATCATGCAAAGGAATTCCCTCTCTCCTGGTCCTTCACCTCTCTGAATCCTAGCCTGTTTTCACAGGTCAGGTTATCACGAGTAACACCCTCCCCGCAGGCACACATGTC
>NW_015170928.1:412608-412858 GCF_001447785.1 Gekko japonicus | reverse complement strand
TTTTGTAATACAATCTTTAAACCACCTCACTCCTGAATGGGGTGAGGAAAATCTTTCCCTCTCTGTTGCCATCTGCCCTTTCTCCTCTCGTCCCCTGACCTCATGCCTTGTCTTTCATTACAAAATATAAATACAGCGGCTTCTCCCCTCTATATGAAGGGCAGAGTTCCAGTTCTACACACACACAGCTCCTCTGGGCTCCCCAGCGTAGTGTTTGGCAAAAGCTGGACATTTCAAGAAATCCCAAATT
>NW_015170928.1:408812-412585 GCF_001447785.1 Gekko japonicus | reverse complement strand
CTGCTGCTTCTGCCCGTCCCAGCTCACCGTTGTCCGGCATCACATGCCAGATTTTCTTCAGAATTCATCGACTGTATCTGCTTTTCTGCATAGGGACAAGGGCAGCAAGAATCGGCTCTCTTTTCACTGCACCTGGCCTGCTGCCCTTACTAATCCTCGTCGCAAGCCAGTATTCAACGTCACCACCAAGAGGAAGAGGGTTGGATTTATACCCCGCCCTTCACTCGGAGTCTCAGAGCGGTTTACAATCTCCTTTCCCTTCCCCTGCCCACAACAGACACCCTGTGAGGTGGGTGGGGCTGAGAGAGCTTCGAGAGAACAGCTCTGAGAGAACTGTGACTGACCCAAGGTCACCCAGCTGGCTGCATGTGAAGGAACGGGGAATCAAACCCAGTTCTCCCAGATTAGAGTCCACTGCTCTTAACCACTGCACCAGACTGGCTGTCCTTGAAAGCTCACCAAATCGCCCCATGCCAAGTGTTTCATAACAGCGTCACCACATTAAATGTTCTTTCGAGGCCCATTCCACATCCCTGCCCAAGCCAGCTGAAGAGATACACTGCCAGGGTAACATTAGCACCCAGTCCTTGGGTGTGCGGATGCACGACCACATACAAGGGTCTACACGAGCTTGCCTGGTGAACAGACAGTTGGCTACAGATGCCTGGCAGGCAGCAGTTCACATTGCAAAGTCCCGTCCCGTCCCCAGCAGGGCCCAAAGGTTTTGAGGAACACATTGCTCAAACCAGATGGCATCTGGGTAAACAGGCTCCCCACAAAAACAAGACTTTCAGCCTCTGCGTGTGCAAGGCCAGCAGCTGCCAACCCAACCCTCCGCCTACGAGGAGATTAAGGGCACGGGCCAGCCCTTGGCGCATGCCAGGCAGTGAAGACATTTCACACGGCTCAGTGGAAGACTCATTGCCAGAACAGCGCCCAGTCCACCTCGCTCCGTTACCATCTCCTTTGCCCTTTTGTTCGAGAGCCAGGAACCCGGCCACGTTCCCCAGACTGTACTTTATTGGGGCCCACATCCAAACGCTGCACCACAGTTTTTCTAGACAACCAAACACCCTGTGGACTAGAAACTGGTGGATGGCTGCTCACTTAGAAAGAGGAGTGAAACTGAAGGTTTGGTTCTGGTTCTGCTTTCTTTCCTCCAGAGGCAGCAAGGGGAGAAAATTAATCCTGTGGTGCAGAGTGTTGGGTCTCCCCGGGTCTGAGTTCGAATCCTCAATCTGCTATAGAACTCCCTGCATAGCTCTGAGCCTGTCATTCTCTCCCCACCTAGTCCGCCTCGCAGGATCGTTGTGAGGTTAAATGGAGAAGGGCAAGAAGCACATATTCAGCCCTGAGCTCCTTAAGAGGGAAGGATAAAAATGTGTTAACGTATTCAGAAGCTTCAGGTGAAACTTAAGCCGCCATTTTATGATTCCACTGATTTGGTGTAGTGGTTAGGAGTGTGGTGTAGTGGTTTGGTGTAGTGGTTAGGAGCACGGACTGTAATCTGGGAGGACCGGGTTTGATTTCTCCACTCCTCCGCATGCAGCTGCTAGTGTGACCTTGGGTCAGTTACAAGTTCTCTCAGAGCTGTTCTCTCAAGGGCAGTCCTCGAAAGAGCTCTCTCAGCCCCACCTACCTCACAGGGTGTCTGTTGTGGGGAGGGGAAGGGAGTTTGTAAGCCACTCTGAGACTCCTTCGGGTAGTGAAGGGCGGGGTATAAACCCAATCTCTTCTTCTCTCTCCTTCTCCTGAAATCGCCTCTCCCCCTAGGTCAATACTTTGCTCAGCACAGCTCATAACTCCAACAGTCAACCTGTGCACATTTCTTGAGAGAGCACAGCCCATTCCAGGACTTACTCCAGAGAAGACCCGCCCAGCTTTACCACCGGGCTGATTTATTTGGGGGGTGTCCATTGAGCATAACAGGACTTCAAGATGCGCAAGTCTCAGTTCCCTGTTTGTTCACTATAGCCCCCGCCCTGGCAGAACATAACAGAACCTTATGCCACTTTAAACTCATTTATTGCAAAAGGCAGTATGGTTTAATGGTGGGAGTGTTGGATTAGGACCAGGGAGAGGCTGAAAGGCACAGGGTTACTTCAGGACAGTCACCTTCTCTCTGCATAACCTACTTCCTGGGGTAATAATAATAAATTAATAATAAGTATCGTATGGCATTGTGTGTAGTATAGTCAGGAGATCCTAAGATTGTCTGGCGGTCTCACGTTCTCGATGGGTAGCCTCGTTAGTCTGTCTGTAGCAGCAGAAAAAAGCAAGAGTCCAGTAGCCCCCGAAAGACTAACGAAATATGAGACAGGGTGAGAGCATTCATGAGTCACTGCTCACTTCTTCAGATCGGACGTTCTAGCTCTTTTTGCACTGTGCACCACTAGGTGGCGAGGTAAACTTATTTTCTGGATTGAGAGCACTCTGAAAGAGCTGTGACTGACCCAAGGTCACCCAGCTAGCTTCATGAGGAGTGCAGACGAACCCGGTTCTCCAGATTAGAGTCCTTCGATCTTCACCACGACACTCTCACACCTTCCAGGGTTGGGGGGATGAAATGGAAGAGCGACCAACCACACTGGCCGCCTTCAGCTCCAGATGGTTCCGCAGGTGGCTCAGTCAGAGGCAAGTGATCTGGTGGTTGGGGGTCCCTGCCAATGTTCCCTCTAAGCTGTGGAGTCTTGTGAGCAGAAATTCTACTTTGTGAGCGACTGGCATTAAAGCCGTGGGTGAGCGATTTGGCTGCTGCATAAATTAGTTTGCTCTGGAGCCCCTCCTTCCTGAGCGAAGACAAAAATCTGTGATCTGGAGGCTAAAAAACTGTGAGCTAGCTCACACTAACTCACCTTAGAGGGAACACTGGCCCCTGCCCCTTCTCCCTCCCCCCTCCCCGCACACATCATCCCTGCAAACCAAAACTCCGAGCAGGTAATCACTTTTCTTCCCCCCCCAATCTCGTCACACCTTAGACAAAGGAGAAGGAGATTGGATTTATACCCCGCCCTTCACTACCCGAAGGAGCCTCAGAGCAGTTTACAATCTCCTTCCCCTCCCCACAACAGACACCCTGTGAGGGAGGCGGGGCTGAGAGAGCTCTCTCGAGAACTGCCCTTGAGAACAGCTCTGAGAGAACCTGTGACCGACCCAAGGTCGCCCCAGCAGCTGCATGTAGAGAATCAAACCCGGTCCTCCCAGATTAGAATCCGCACTCTTAACCACCACACCAAACTAGCTAAGCAGAGCCAGCCCTGGTTAGTGCTCGGCTTGGGGGCCCACCAAGGGAATCCAGAGTCGCCCCGCAGAGACAGGCAATGGTAAACCACCACCACCACCACCCCACCAGTGTTCCCTCTAAGCTGAGTTAGTGTGAGCGAGCTCACAGTTTTTTAGCCTCCAGCTCACACATTTATGTCTTAGCTCAGGAAGGATGGCTCCAGAGCCAACTAATTTACGCAGCAGCCAAATCGCTCGCTCACAGCTTTAATGCCAGTTGCTCACAAAGTAGAATTTTTGCCCACAAGGTTCCACAGCTTAGAGGGAACATTGCACCCCACCCCGTTCGCCTCTTGCCTTGACCCTACAGGGCCACCGTAAGTCGATGGCACCTTGACAGCACTCTTCGCCGCCATCCAGGCAGGGGGGGCTGCACAGATCTAACCAGATCGCAGAAGCTAAGCGGTGAGTTCTTTGGATGAGGGATCACGGAGGAAGTCCCGCAAAGCCGAGCAAGGGCGAACCACCCCTGTTCCCCTCCTGCCTCGAAA
>NW_015170928.1:403839-408720 GCF_001447785.1 Gekko japonicus | reverse complement strand
GGGGTGAGGGCTGGGGCTGGGCCAGAGGCATTGCTTAGCTAGGAGCAAGGGTGGCTCCCGGGGGAGGCTGAGCACTTTCCTGAAAATTTCGGTGGGGGCTGAAGTCCCGCCGCCCCCACGAAGATTACGCCCATCTGCCACCCGAGCGCGCACGCAGACCCGATCGGCACCCCGGGCGAGTGGGACGCCATAGACGGCGTGCACGCCCACAACCCCGGTCGCAAGCCGCCGCCCCTCCTGTTTACACGGCTCTGCTTTCCGCCCTTTTGCATAAGGCGATCGGAGGGCGGGGGCGGAGATCCAGCCGTGCCTTCCACCCCACCCCACCCCCCCGGGCCCGGGCTAGGGCTACAACAACGTGGCCGCAGCCCAATCGGACCACATCGCGCACGGCCACACCTCCCCCCCCACCCCGCGTGGGCAGCTCCCCCCTCGGCGCGACGAGCCCGGAGTGGGCGGGACCGGGAGTTTGGCGAGATCTCCAAGGGAACCAAGAAGGGGGGGGAGAGAGAGAATGGAAAGAATGGATCGCTCTTCCTTCCTCCCCTCCCCAACACACAGAGAAAATGTGGATTAAAACGGCTCTCCCCCAAAAAACGGGAGAGGAAGGACGCCGCTGCCCCCGTTGACGGGTAGACTGCCTCGGGACGTGGAGGCTCCTCTGAGCCAGGAGGAGGGCACGGATCTATCGTCTCCTAGAGCTCCCCTCCCCACCCAACCCAACCAGTGTTCCCTCTAAGCTGAGTCGGTGTGAGCCAGCTCACAGTTTTTTAGCCTCTGGCTCACACATTTTTGTCTCCGCTCGGGAAGGGTGGCTCCGGAGCAAACTAATCTACGCAGGAGCCAAATGGCTCGCTCACAACTTTAATGCCGGCAGCTCACAAAGTAGGATTTTTGCTCACGAGACTCCACAGCTTAGAGGGCACGTTGAACCCAACCCAACCCCCGTTCGTCAAAAGTACTTTCCCTTTCGGGGCAGTCACGTGGGATCCAGGGGGGATCGGCTTCTTTGGGGCGGGGGCCATGTTCGAAGAGGCCGGGTTCTACCCCCTCCCCCCAAATCGGGGGGAACATGAGTAAAAAAAAATGGCAGGGCGGAGAGGAGGCGCGGTCCCCACGTGGGCGGAGGCCAAGGACGGGCAGTCAAGCAAGGAAGGGGGAAAAAGGGGTTTCCATCTGGGGTCGCCCTTACCCGTGTGCGTCCGGAGATGCGCCTTCAGATGCGACGACTTCCCGTAGACTTTGGCGCAGCCCTGGAAGGGGCACCGGTGCCTCCTGGGCGAGGCGGCGGCCGGGCCGGGCGCGCCGTCGAGGGCGCGCCGGGGCCCCTCCGGGAACGCCGCGAAGCCGCCGGGCAGCGGAGACGGGCAGAGCGCGGCGCCGGGGCGCCCGGACTGGAGAGCCGTCGAGCGGCAGTGGGGGCGCGCCGTCCAGTCGTCCTGGGGGGCGGCGGCCGGGTGGATCAGGGCCCCGCTGGAGATGGACACCAGGCACTCGGCCGCCAGGTAATCCAAGCCGGACATGCCGCCTGTCGGATCCTCGTCGTCGGGGGGAGAGGGGGCGCGGCGACCACCCGGGGCTCCACCCGGCTGGGGTGCCGTCAGGTTGGCTGGCGGAGGGCAGCCGAGGCGGTGACCCTCCTCCCCGGCGAGACTCCACCTCTCGGCACGTCGGGTCGCCGGGGAGGAGGGGCAAGAGGGGGCGGGGCAAGAGGGGGCGGGGCGCCTTCCAGCGCCCAGCTCCTCGAACCAGAGCCCGGAGGTCGCGGCGATGCGCGAGTGACACGTGTCGTGCTCGGCACGTGACGCCTACTGCCGCGTGTGGGTCGTGGGAATCGCGGGCGGGAGCGCCGTGGGGACGGTGCGGCCGGGGAGGGGGGAAGAGAAGTGTGCACCGCCTGCCGCACCGATTTCGGAATCAACCCTTGCGGGAGACGATCAGGTTTTGCAAGAGTCGGGTGTTCCAGAATGATTTTTTTTCTCTAAAGAAAATCTCTTTCCCAGAGCGGGGTGTCGGACTAGGGCCTGAGAGCGCCAGGTTCGAATCCCCGCTTGTGCCGTGGAAGCTGGCGGGGTGACCTTGGGAGCTCTCCGACTGACACTGACCCACCTCGCGGGGTTGTTGTGAGGAGGGAACGGAGGCGTGGAGGACGACGGGGGGCCGCTTTGGGGGTGAAAGGCGGGATATCGATTAAGTAAAGACATTCTTGATCGGAAAACTTGGGGGGGCGAGAATGTTGAGAAGCGATGGCAGAAAAGGGGGGGGTCGAGGGGACTTATCTATACCCCCGGCTTGCTGCCCTCCCCAGGGCCACGTGCTCAGATCTCTAAAAGCTTAATTCTGGAGAGGGTAAATTGGGAGGGGGATTGTTAATATCCTGATTCCCTGCAGGTCTCCAGCTTACCGATAAGACATAATCACAGTACTTTGTTGTTTATTGGGGGGACCCTTCCCCCAAAAGAGCAAGATTCGTTCTCAAATTAAAACACGGAAATAAAAATTAAGTGGTGTCTCCTGCCTTCCCTAGGAAATCAGCTACCGCCCTGTAGAGAATTTGTGGCGTTCCACCTTGGCTCCAGTAGGTGGCAGTAGTCCCCCTTCCGGAAGATGAATCTCATGTTCGTAGGGCGCCGGCTTCACACGTGCAGAAATTCAGGACACCCAAGGGGTGGCTTGTATGCATGGGGAGGCTAGTTTCCAGGACAGGCGCTGGCAGGAATATCATCCCCCCCCAGTACAAGATTCCTTGCCACAGGATAGCCTCTGGCTTAAATACCTGTAAAACACATTCAGCCAGGTCTCCCTATCTGACACAGGGGCAAAAATCAGGATGGGAAAACCAGTTCTGATGATCACCCGGCGTTCCTGTTTGGTTCCGACACCCAGTAGGAGCACATTTGAGATGTCCTTCCTCTTTTCCCGCACGGACACGGCTCCACCTTTAAAACCTTCCTCTTCTTACTCCCATCTGCAAAAGTATTTATACTGCAGTCTTTGAACAGGCACTTCAAAGCCACCTTTCTGTTTTTTCGCACACCAGGTGCGTGGGGTTGCCATCTCCAGGTTGGGAAACTCCTGGAGATTTGTGGGTGGAGCTTGGGGAGGGGCCTCAGCGGGGTATTGTGCCGTAGAGTCCACCCATCGGAGCAGCCATTTTCTCCAGGGGAACTGATTTCTGTAGTCGGGAGATGAGTTGTAATCCCAGGAGATTTACAGGCCTCACCTGGAGGTTGGCAATCGTGACGTGTCCACTGAGCCTTTGACACAGTTCGCGGAGGAGGTCTGCTGAATGGAACCTCCATGTTCCAAGGCTGTATACCTCCGGTGCTGGGAGAGGCAGGCCACAGAAGGAGGCATGTTGCTTCCTACAAGCAGGGGTCATTTCGCAGACGAAGAGGTGCAGGAGCTCATTAGCATAACTCATTTGCATATGCCACATCCCCTGACATCACCGGAAGTGTGTCAGAAGGCAACACCCACCACTCAGACTCGGGGAAACAGGGTAGCTATTGTGGGGGGACATGCAGATCTGTCCTCACAGAGGAGGGAGAGCTTGTACCTGAATAAAACTTGGTCTTAAAGGTGCCACTGGACTGTTTTGGAACGGGGGGCTGGGGGGAGGCTCTGCAACTTACCTGGCTGCTTCTTGCTCTGACGGAGGGCTGCTGGGAGCAGGGGGTGGGGCTTGTTGCATGTGCCCGCCCCCTGGGCTCTTTACTGCCAGAGCTCCGCTCCTGTGCGCTCCTGCAGGAAATGACCCCTGCCTACAAGCCCCACGTGGGTGACAGAAAACTAGGCTAGATGAACCCCTGGTCTCAGGGGTCCACAGCATGGAGTCCACCAAGTGTTAAAAAGTGGGTGGGGCTTCTGACCAGCAGTGTGTATGCCAGGAAATATTCTAAAACAATATTTTTGTTTTAAAAGGTATCCTGTAAAGAGAGCATCTGCCTGAAATATTGAAGAGTAAACTATTAGACTTATTTTGTTTGCTTGCTTGTTTATTGGATTTCTACACCGCCCTCTCCAGATCGGGCTCAGGGCGGTTTACGACATTTAGGGTTGTACATTAAATCATAACATTTCAGTAAATGCAGTTATACAAAGAGATTAACATTTAAAGCAGCAATATAAGAACATAAGAGAAGCCAATGTTGGATCAGGCCAGTGGCCCATCCAGTCCAACACTCTGTCACACAGTGGCCAAAAATACCAGGTGCCATCAGGAGGTCCACCAGTGGGGCCAGGACACCAGAAGCCCTCCCACCAAGAAGACAGAGCATCCCTTGCCCCAGCCTGAGAGTTCCTATCTATACCTTGTGGCTAATAGCCACTGATGGACCTCTGCTCCATATGTTTAACCATAAGAACATAAGAGAAGCCAATCTTGGATCAGGCCAGTGGCCCATTCAGTCCAACACTCTGTCACACAGTGGCCCAAAAATACCAGGCACCATCAGGAAGTCCAGCAGTGGGTCCAGGACACTAGAAGCCCTCCCACTGTTGCCCCCCCCCCAAGCACCAAGAATACAGAGCATCACTGCCCCAGATGTAAGAACAGAAGAGAAGCTAATGTTTGATCAGGCCAATGGCCCATCCAGTCCAACACTCTGTTACACAGTGGCCAAAAATACCAGGTGCAGAGGTCATTTCGGGGGGGAACGCAGTTCCCCCGGGTGAGATGCAGGGGGGCGGGGCACATGTCGAAGCCCCGCCCCCTCCTTCCGGCCGCCCGTTTCCAGCCCTCATTCAGCCAGGAGGAGGCAGGAGAAGAGGGAGGGTAAGTTGCTTCCTCACCGCCTCTCCCCACCCCTGCCTGCCTGGGGCCAGGGAGGGCCTTGGCGGGGCTTCCTCGCACTCCCGCTGGCCTTGCAGGTCCACCGC
>NW_015170928.1:403359-403739 GCF_001447785.1 Gekko japonicus | reverse complement strand
GAAGCCCTCCCTCTGTTGCTCCCCGCTTACCAAGAAGACAGAGCATCACTGCCCCAGACATAAGAACAGAAGAGAAGTCATGTTGGATCAGGCCAATGGCCCATTCAGTCCAACACTCTGTCACACAGTGGCCCAAAATTACCAGGTGCCATCAGGAGGTCCACCAGTGGGGCCAAGACACTAGAACCCCTCCCACTGTTGCCCCCCCCAAGCACCAAGAATACACAGCATCACTGCCCCAGACATAAGAAAATAAGAGAAGCCAATGTTGGATCAGGCCAATTGCCCATCTAGTCCAACACTCTGTGTCACACAGTGGCCAGAAACACCAGGTGCCATCAGGAGGTCCACCAGTGGGGCCAGGACACTAGAAGCCCTCC
>NW_015170928.1:402133-403331 GCF_001447785.1 Gekko japonicus | reverse complement strand
AGAATACAGAGCATCACTTGCCCCAGACATAAGAACATAAGAGAAGCCAATGTTGGATCAGGCCGGTGGCCCATCCAGTCCAACACTCTGTCACACAGTGGCCAGAAATGCCAGGTGCCATCAGGGGGTCCAGCAGTGGGGCCAGGACACTAGAAGCCCTCCCACTGTGCCCCCCCCCAAGCACCAAGAATACAGAGCATCTCTTGCCCCAGACTGAGAGTTCCTACCTCTACCTTGTGGCTAAGAGCACCTCATGGAACCATATGCTTATCTAATTCCCTCTTGAAGCCGTCCATGCTTGTAGCCGCCACCACCTCCTGTGGCAGTGAATTCCATGTGTTCATCACTCTTTGGGTGAAGAATATAATCAGCTATTCCAGATGGTGTTTAAACTCTATATGTTCTCGCCCTTGGAGGGGTGGAGAGACGAAGGAGGCTAGGCTCGATGTTCAACCGTTGCTGTCCTCGACCGTAGGCCTCGCTTCCTGACGATTTAGGGTCGGGTCCGCCTGCGGCAGCAGCCATTTCCTTGTTGCCCCCACTGCCCTGTCTCGGAATTCGAAAAGTGCCCACAGGCTAGAAAAGGTCGGGGACCCCACAAAGGAACTCGGCGTGGCATACGTGGTTCCCTCTTCCCTGTTTTATCCTCGCAACCCTGTGAAGTAGGTTAGGCTGACTGCGAGTGACTGCTCCAAAGTTGTCTGGTGAGCTTCACCACAGCAAGAAAAAAAGAAAAGAGATTGGATGTATATACCCCGCCCTTCACTACCGAAGGGAGTCTCAGAGCGGCTTACAAACTCCGTTCCCTTCCCCTCCCCACGACAGACACCCTGTGAGGTAGGTGGGGCTGAGAGAGCTCTGACAGAAACTGCTCTTTTTCAAGGACAGCTGTGCCAGAACTATGACTTGCCCAAGGTCATCCAGCAGCTGCGAGTGGAGGAGCGAGGAAACAAACCCGGTTCTCTCAGATTAGAGTCCGCGCACTTACCCACTACACCAAAAAGCTACGTTTTCATTCTAGTAAAATACACGCTTAAGACTGCAGTGCCAATCTGCGTGTTTGGTGTAGTGGTTAGGAGTGCAGACTCTAATCTCGGAGAACCGGGTTTGATTCCCCGCGCCTCCCCATGCAGCTGTTGGTGTGACCTTGGGTCAGTCACAAGTTCTCTCGGAGCTGTTCTTTCAGGAGCAGTCCTCG
>NW_015170928.1:400021-402120 GCF_001447785.1 Gekko japonicus | reverse complement strand
CCCACCTACCTCCCAGGGTGTCTGTCGTGGGGAGGGGAAGGGAAAGGAGATTGTAAGCCGCTCTGAGACTCCTGAGTGAAGGGCGGGGTGTAAATCCAATCTCTTCTTCAATTTCTTGGCACGAGCCAATAGGAAAGAAGGCCTGTGCCCCTAGGAGCTTAAATTATCAGTTTGGACAGATGAGACGGGGTTTGGCATCCTGTCCATCTCTGCTTGGGAGGGTCAGTCAGCCAACCTGGGCACGGCCCTTCCTCCCATCCTCTTAGAGACCAGGAGTCCCCAATCTTTTTGAGCCTGTGGGCAGCCTTGGGATTCTGACATGGCACGGAGGGTGCAGCCACCAAATGGGCCCCGCAGCGGGTGGAGGCAGCCACAAAACGATTGCCAGTAGCTTCAGGTTGCCAGGTCCCCCTTGGCCACTGGTGGGGGATGGGGGGGTAGGGTTGCCAGATTCAGGTTGGGGGGACCTCCTAGAGATCTGGGGGTGGAGCCTGGGGAGGACAGGGACGTCAGTGGGGTACAAGGCCACAGAGTCCACCTTCCAGAGCATCCATTTTTCTCCAGGGGAACTGATCTCCGTAGTCTGGAGAGGAGCTGTAATACCAGGGGATCCCCAGGTCCCACCTGGAGGCTGGCATCCCTGCAACTTCAAGCACACAGGGACGATCCTCGTGCCGTGGTGGCAGCTGCTGCCAAAGCCACGTGTCTTAAAATCTGCGCAGCCGAGCAGATCTCCAAAGCTCCGTCAGAAACCTTGCTGGGGGGGAAGCCCCACTTTCTAAGAAGACTTGGCGGGTGCCAGAAGAGGCAGCGGTAGGCAGTGTGGCCCCCGATGGGCACCATGCCCAGGGACCCCTGCCTTAGACTCATTCCTGTATCCTATATTAGCACAATCCTCAGAGATTCCTGACGATTTTAAGGTTCTGTTTTTGCTTGATAATCAAGATACGGAAATGACTGAAATAGTAGCAAGGTTTCTTCTTAGTGCTATGGCTATACGTTCTGATAAGTAACCACTAGGTTTTCCTGTTCATGCTGTTTTTCTGCGCCGTAGCTCCAATTTTACCCTATATGGATTTGTATTTTCCAGTCTATATCTAATCTGATCTCCTATTGTATGTGTATACGTGTGCCAATAAAGGCTTGTCAAAGTAAGTAAAGGTTGCTCTGTGGAGGGCACTTCTGAGGGACCCGTTGCTCTCCAAAAGTCACACCTATCCTCACCTCAATCCAAATAAGGTGGCCAACCGGGGTGTCTGCAGAGCCAGGCTGCCAGTGGGGATCGGGCTCACCTGGTCAAGCTGCTCTCCGCACCAATCTGTCCCTTGCAGGCAGAAAACTAGCCTCTCAGGGAACAAGTAAGGCCTCTTTTTGAGAGAGAGAGAGAGAGAGAGAGAGAGAGAGAGAGAGAGAGAGAGAAAGGAGGAAGTGAAGTAGAGATAACAGCGAGAGAGATGATACATCTATGATAGATTAGATAGATAGATGATAGATAGATAACAGAGAGAGATGATACATCTATGATAGATAGATGATACATTGATAGATAGATGATAGATAGATAGATAGATAGATAGATAGATAGATAGATAGATAGATAGATAGATAGATAGATAGATAGATAGATAGATAACAGAGAGATGATACATCTATGATAGATAGATAGACAGACAGACAGACCACTTCTGTGAGGCTGAGTGGCTGAAGATGAGTGTGTGTGGGGGGGTGTTTTCAGGCAAAATCAAGCACGTGAAACAAATCGGAGGCCGTAGGCTTGGGATGACCTAATCCAGTGACGGCGAACCTTTTAGAGACCGAGTGCCCAAGCTGCGACCCAAAACCCACGTATTTATCGCAAAGTGCCAAAACGGCAATTTAACCTGAATCCTGAGGTTTTACTTTAGAGAAAAACAACTCATGCGTTAACTTAATATGATCCAAACAAAGTAAGGAAAGCAATTCCAAATCCTTTCATTTACTTAAAATTATTTGGCAGAGAAATCGACACTTGAATGATGGTCTGGGCCTGGCTGGGGCGATGGCACACGAGCCCAAAGAGAGGGCTCTGAGTGCCACCTCTGGCACCCGTGCCATAGGTT
>NW_015170928.1:375057-399816 GCF_001447785.1 Gekko japonicus | reverse complement strand
CTTATCAGAACTATGGCTTGCCCAAGGTCATCCAGCCAGGTGCAAGTGGAGGAGTGGGGAATCAAACCCGGTTCTCCCAGATTAGAGTCAGCGCACTTAACTTAACATGACTAGCTGCCATGTTTTGCTTGTTCCCTTCTCTGATCCTGGCGCTACGGCGCATGCCTCATAGCTTGCTCGCTGCTCTGCCGCTTGCCGTAAACAGCGATAGGGAGACCGTGAGAACCAGTGCTGCCAGACTGAGTTATCTGTCTGACCTTGTGACCGGGGGGGGGGGCAGGGGGGGCAGATTAGAGTCAGCGCACTTAACCGCTACACCAAACTGGCTCTCACGAATATGGCAACCAACCTTCGCCTTTATTTGTGCTTTGCATTTTGTCAGCATCTCCCAGCGCAGCTCACGTATCTATTATTTTGCTGCCCTTGTTATAACAGCCCAGTGAAGTAGGCCGGTTTGATGAGCCAGGTATTGTGAAAAGGGGTATGATGCTGTGGGAAACGGACTCCCTCAAGAAGCCTATAATGTGCCGTTCCGGCCAGGCGGTCGCATTGTGGCGTTGTGACTCAAAGCAGTCCTGGAGAAAAGCTGACGTCTTCAAGCCAAGCCGAGGGGAAAATACCGTCTGGAACATGTCTCGTCTACAGCTGAAACAAAATCCCCGCCGGCTGTGAACGTGTGCGATTTAAAGATTTATATGTGTTGTCCTCCCTTACCCCTATGAATCATTGTTAGTCCCGTGTGAATATGTGTAACTGTAAATCGCTCAGAGCCAGCAGCTCTGCAGGATTGAGCGATTAATAAAGTCGAAAGGTTATTATTATTTTTTATTAAGGCCACCGAGGGAACTTCGGGCAGTAGCGGGATTTGATCTGGCCGTCTCTCAGAGGGGGCCAATCTTCCGTCTTTCTTTTCACAGGCATTTGTAGGCCTGCTTTCCATTTAGGTCCGGGTCGATCATTTGTATCATGTGCAAATAGGATTGGCGGGTCCCCACTGGCTGACAATGGGGGAGGCAGGGTTGCCAGATCCAGGTTGGGAAATTCCTGGAGATTTGGGGGGTGGAGCCTGGGGAGGGCAGGGACCACAGTGGGGCACAAGGCCATAGAGTCCACCCTCCAAAGCATCCGTTTTCTCCAGGGGGAACGCATCTCTGTCGTCTGGAGATGAGCTGTAAGGGGGGGTCCCCAGGTCCTGCCTGGAGGCTGGCACCCCTACGTGCAAACCTTCCAGCGGTTTTTTCCTGCACAACCGACAAGGGATCTATAACACACACATATACACACACAATGAGCCACATTGATTTGTACAGGAGATCGATAAAGGTGATTTATTGCGGTCGCTGAAAGCCGCGTCTGTTTGATTGGGGGAAACAATGCCATACAGGGAAACAGGCGGAGAAGTGAAAATCGCAGGTCGGTTTCTCCCGAAATCAAAATGGTGGGTGTGTTACCCCCCCCCTTGAAGCGACAGGGAGGAGGCGGGATAAGTCATCCTGAATCACAGCTTCCCCCTTTTTTCTCCTTTGCAAATTATGTCTGACGTGTGCCAGGCTACAACTGCAGTGCGTTTTATTATGATTTTCATAAGGCGGGTTATTTCCTGCAGGGGCGCACAAGAGCAGAGCTCCGGCAGTAAAGAGCCCAGGGGGCGGGCACATGCAACAAGCCCCGCCCCCTGCTCCCAGCAGCCCCCGGGCCACGAGGAGCAAGAAGCAGCCAGGTAAGTTGCAGAGCCCCCCAATAGATAGCAATCCAAAACAGTCCAGTGGTAGCTTTAAGACGAAGTTTTATTCAGGTAAAAGCACTCCCTCCTCTGCGAGGGCAGATCTGTGTGGGGAACCCGCCCCCCCCATAGCTAGCAATCCAGAAGAGTCCAGTGGCACCTTTAAGACCAAGTTCTATTCAGGTACAAGCTCTCCCTCCTCTGTGAGGACAGATCTGCACATTCCCCCCCCCCAATAGATAGCAATCCAAAACAGTCCAGTGGAGCCTGAGCAGTGGGTGTTGCCTTCTGACACACTTCGGGTGATGTCAGGGCGTGTGACATATGCAAATGAGTTATGCTAATGAGTTATGCTAATGAGCTCCTGCACCTTTTTTTCTACGAAATGACCCCTGGATATAGCTGACCTCTCTTTATTGCAGTAGCTTTCCTTTGTATATCAGGCACAGGGTAATCCTAAACGTGTGGCGTCCCACTGAGCCTGTTGACATTTCATACTTGAGTGGAGATTCAAACCCGGGACTGTGTTAGCTTCACTGGCATGCTGCATGACTCCAAGATTGGGGGCGGGGTCCTAGTTTAGGGGTCAAGCCCCTGCTTTGCATGCATTAAGTCCCAGGTTCCATCCCCAGCATCTCCATCGAAAAGGGTGTCAGGTGTTGGGTAGATTGAGTTGCCAACTCTGGTGTTGGACATTCCTGGAGATTTGGGGGCCAAACCTGAGGAGGGTGGAGTTTGGGAAGTGACAGAGCTCGGCAGGGATGTGATGCCGTAGAGACTACCATTTTCTCCAGGGGAACAGATCTTGGTAGTCTGGGAAATCAGTTTTACTGTGGGGGGGGACTCCAGTCACCACCTGGAGGTTGGCAACCCTTTCGGCAGACCCTTCTGGCTTGACAGTTGTTGCCAGTCAGAAGAGGAAGAAGAGATTGGGTTTATACCCCGCCCTTCTCTACCCAAAAGAGCCAGTTTCGTGTCGTGGTTAAGTGCGCGGACTCTAATCTGGGAGACCTGTGTTTGATTCCCCACTCCTCCACTTGCACCTGGCTGGATGACCTTGGGCAAGCTGTAGTTCTGATAAGAGCTGTTCTTGAAAAAGAGCAGTTTCTGTCAAGAGTTCTCTCAGCCTCACCTACCTCACAGGGTGTCTGTTGTGGGGAGGGGAAGGGAAAGGAGTTTGTAAGCCGCTCTGAGACACCTTTGGGTAGTGAAGGGCGGGGTAGAAATCCAATCTCTTCTCTCTCTTCAGAGTGGCTCACAATCTCCTTTCCCTTCCCCTCCCCACAACAGACACCGCAATGTTCCCTCTAAGCTGAGGAGTCTTGTGAGCAAAAATTCAACTTTGTGAGCTAATGGCATTAAAGTTGTGAGTGAGCGATTTGACTACTGCATAAATTAGTTTGCTCCGGAGCTGTCTTGCTGAGCTAAGACAAAAATGTGTGAGCTGGAGGCTAAAAAACTGTGAGCTACCTCACACTAACTCGGCTTAGAGGGAACACTGCCTGTGAGGTAGGTGGGGCTGAGAGAGCTCTTTTGACAACTGCCCTTGACAGAACAGCGCCGAAAGAACTTGTGACTGACCCAAGGTCACACCAGCAGCCGCACGTGGAAGAGCGAGGAATCGAACCCTGTTCTCCCAGATTAGAGTCCGCACTCCTAACCACTACACCATACTGGCTCTTTGCTGGGCTAGATGGACCAATGTCCCAACTCGGGATAAACCAGGATTGCTACTGTGCGAGACAACGGTCAGCTAGAGCATCTCTGCCGGCCCCCAGATGCCGGCCTTGTGAGGTGGGTCTTCTTGCCCCGGCTGGACCCGCAGTCCCGTGGCCTTCCCTTCAGCGTCCCAGCCTCCAAGAGTTTCCCAGGCATAGGATGACAAAGGGAAAGCCACAAAACCAGGGAGGGAGGGGGGCATTTTTTGCCTGTTGAGAGTGAAGGAGGATCCGCGGCCTTCTTCAGGCATCGAAGGCAGAAGAGAGAGGAAGACGTCGGCACCCTGCCAAAGGGATGGGGTGGGGTGGGGAAGAAAACAGCAGTTGAATTAATAACAAGCAAAAGGGGGGAGGTCTCCACCCCAAGGCGCTCCCAGTCTGAACACTGAGTTTTCCTGGAGTCTACGCCATAAATCCTCTGACGTCTCCTTCCGTAGCGCCAAAGAGAAAAACAAGACCCACCAATACCATATTGAGTGCTGGCAACTGGACCGGCGTGCTTGAATCATTCTTTGCTTTGTCGGCCAAAAGACAGAGAGGATTCATCCACTCGAAACTGATTAGCAACCCAGAATTTAAAAAGCCAGTTGCTGATAGTCTGAAAACATGGGGGGGGCCCCCAATTTGGAAGAGGCGTCTAGTGTATTTGGTCCAGTGTCCAGGAGTTCCGTGTGCCTCGGTGTTTAGTCCTGCCGGCCACATGATCACGCAAATGTCTTCGGACAGCGCTGGCTCTTCGGCTTTGAAATGGAGATGAGCACCGCAACCCTAGAGTCGGATTCGACTGGCTTTTGAGCAAGGGAACCTTTACCTTTTGTTTAACCTGTTTTCTAGGTGGGGCTGTGGTGGCTCAAGTGGTTAAGACGCTGAACTGCAGACCAGAAGGTCGGTAGTTCAGCAGTTCGAGACCTGAGTGCTGCATGATGGAGTGAGCTCTCATCTCTGGTCCCAGCTCCTGCCAACCTAGCAGTCTGAAAGCAAGAAATTGCAAGTAGATAAATCGATGGGAAGGTAACAGCGTTGCGTGCGCCTTGGCGTCTAGTCATGCCAGCCACATGACTGTGGAAACGTCTTCGGACAGAACTGGCTCTTCGGCTTGGAAACAGAGATGAGCGCCGCATCCCTAGAGTCAGTTTCGACTGGCTTTCGAGCAAGGGAAACCTTTACCGTTACCTGTTTTTTAGGTGGCCTAAGTGCAAGGCGCAGAGGCCGAAGTCTCCCCGGGTGGTCGTTCCCCGGTAACTGGCATTCACAGATAACCTGCTTCAGAACATGGAGGTTCCGTTTAGCCATTGTGACTAACAGCCCTGGATAGACTTATCTGTCATACATTTCTCTAATGCCCTTTTAAAGCTATCTGTGCTGTCAGCCGTACCCTGTAGATCAGGGGTGTCAAACATAAGGCCCGGGGGCCAGAACTGGCCTGTCCAGGGCTCTTAAGTGGTCCGCAAGCAACTAGTGCAAGGGAGGGAACGAGGGACTGCTCGGGGGAGAGTGGGCAGAGCCACTCCAATCGTGGCTTCAGCACAGCGGAACAACCTCACCTGCAGCAGTCAAGCCACGTGGGAGCGTCTGCCCAGTGCCGCACTGCTGGCTCTCCAGTCTGCCCATATGGGGTTTCCTCTGCATCCCCCTCCCAGCCCATGGGGCCTTGCAGTGAAGATACAAGAACTCGGAGCTTACCAGCTGCTGTCCTTTATACAGTTTATATCTCCGATACCTTACATTATGTTTCATGGCACGCATGGCCCGGTCTAACAAAGTGACATTGTTGTCAGATCCGGCCCTTGTCACAAATGAGTCCAGCACCTCTGCTGTATATCGTGGCAGTGAGTTCCACGGGTTAATTATGGGTTATGTGAAAAGGTACTTTGCATGAGAATGAATCGGCACTGAATTTACTACCCAGATTCTTGGAGAACACACACAGCATTTTCTGTGTCAGAGTACTGCAAGCGGCACAAAGCTGGCCGATTCCACGTAATTTTTCTCCCCCTTCCAGTGCCAAGCTGACCCTTTACCACCCCTTAAAAAAAGCTGCACTGTTTCTTCCCATTCCATTGTGGGAGAAGCATCAAAGAATGTTAAGTTTCAGTGACATCACAGCAGCTCCACCGATCAATGAGTTTGGAAGCAAAAGGCTTAGCCGGTGCTGAGTATACGCCATTGGAGCTTAGAATTTGGAATTAGGCAAATAACTTCTACCAGCAATGCTCCCTCTAAGCTGTGGAGTCTTGTGAGCGAAAATTCTGCTTTGTGAGCTCCTGGCATTAATGTTGTGAGCAAGCGATTTGGCTGCTGCATAAATTAGTTTGCTCTGGAGCCCTCCTTCCTGAGCTGAGACAAAAATGTGAGAGCCGGAGGCTAAAAACCGTGAGCTAGCTCACACTAATTCAGCTTAGAGGGAACACTGTCTACCAGTGTGGTGTAGTGATCAGCGTGTAGGTCTACGATCTCAGTGACCCAGGTTCAAATCCCCACTCTGCCATGGAACTCTGCTTGGGATAGTCACACACCCTCAACCTAACGTACCTCACAGGGTTGTTGTGAAGATGAAATGGAGGTGAGGAGGACAACGTAAGCCGCTTTGGGTCCCTATTGGGGGAAAAGATGGGATATAAATGAAGTTAAATACTAAAGCAAAAGAGCAAGTTTCTGGCCCTCATGACTGCAAACGCACACGAAAGCTTGATGTAAATATGCAGAACAGTAAACATGCAAAACAATAGACGCCCTGCACATTTGCACAACTGATGCCAGTTGCAAAATACAGATTTTCTTGGTGGGAAATTTAGCTCAAGTGCAAGATTCCTTTCTCACTCTCTATACCTTTGTTTGCTGGTCATACCTAGTCCCTTAAATGAACATATGTACTGAGGATTTGTGAAGATCAAATAAAAATCTGTTAAGGAATCGACAGTCTTTGATCACTCCTCGCAAGATCTGACTAGAGCAAGAAGGCTAAAATTATCTCTGGCACCCAATGAAGAATTTTGAAGGCTCTTAAGTTGTACCGATGGTATTTCTTCTTGCGTCAGTTTTGTTTTTCGGCATTTGGCATCTAAGCTCTTACTTGTGGAACACTGATGATGACTAATAAAATGTCAGAAGCCTTCTTTTAAGAGGAAGCCCATTTACTGCATCTGTTCCCATGTCAACATTACCAAGAAACGGCCTAGTTTCTGGGGGTATGTGCCGAAACACAGTTCCGGAACCTCTTCGACAAAATTCTTTTAAAAATGTTTAAAAGTTTGTGAGTTTTCAGTATAGATATTGAAAACTTCCTTTCCCTGTTGAGAGTTCCGGTGCCTCTTTTCCTCTTTTTTTTTTTTTTTTTTTTTTTTAAAGCCCTGCTAGGATGATGGGGGGGCAATGCAAACGAAGGGGTGGGGCTACACAGACAGGGGCTGGTTCTGTTTTGTTCACAGCTGGGGTGGAGTTTTCCCCCATGACTGTCCCTCACCCATTCTCTCATATAAAGGAAAAGTTGCCATTCGCAGAGGGAAGTTATGTTCCTCCATTATAAAAAATAATACCAAATACCCCTGCACATGGAAATTGAGATCGGCCTACCTCACAGGGTTGTAAAGTAAAGGTAAAGGTTCCCTTGCTCGAAAGCCAGTCGAATTGCGGTGCTCATCTCCGTTTCCAAGCCGAAGAGCCAGCGCTGTCCGAAGATGTTTCCGTGGTCATGTGGCCGGCATGACTAAACACCAAGGCGCATGGAACGCTGTTACCTTCCCACCGAAGTGGTACCTATTGATCTACTTGCAATTTCTTGCTTTCAAACTGCTAGGTTGGCAGGAGCTGGAACTAGAGACGGGAGCTCACGCCGTCATGCGGCACCCGGGTCTTGAACTGCTGAACTACTGACCTTCCACAGCCTGCAGTTCAGCGTCTTAACCACTTGAGCCACTGCAGGGTTGTAGTGGGTATTAAATGGAGAGGCGAAATAAGGCCAGCCGCTTTGGGCCCCCACTGCGGAGAAGGGCAGGGCGTAAATAAATTTAAATGTATCTTCCAAAAGCGAGGGCGGGTCATTTCCATGGAGGAATATTCACTCAGGACAGCTCTGCAAACCTGTCCCTCCAACCCCTGATCTTTTAAAGCCCTACCTAGCTTGGGAGAAGGATATCTGATGGACCATCTTCTCCCACAGGTTCCTGCCCGGGAACTAATATCACAGGGAGAGGGTCTCTGAACTGTCCCATCGTGGGTACACGAGAGAGGGCGTCTTCAGTAGCAGCCCCACGATTACAGAACGATCTCCCCAAAGAGGTATGCCCGGCCCTCTCACTGCCAGTCTTCAGAAGGCGGCTGAAGACAGTTTCATTTGTGATGGCATTTGATTAGTTCTTCTGCCTACCGGCAGTTTTAAACTATTGACTTTAACTAGGGGGGTTTATGGATTTTATCTTCTTTTATTATTTGCATCGTAAGCCGCCTTGGGAGCTGCGGTGGCTCAAGTGGTTAAGACGCTGAGCTGCAGGCTGTGGAAGGTCGGTAGTTCAGCAGTTCGAGACCCGGGTGCCGCAAGATGGAGTGAGCTCCCGTCTCTGGCCCCAGCTCCTGCCAACCTAGCAGTTCGAAAGCAAGACATTGCAAGGAGATAAATAGGTACCACTTCGGTGGGAAGGGAACAGCGTCCCGTGCGCCTTGGTGTTTAGTCATGCCGGCCACATGACCAGGGAAACGTCTTCGGACAGCGCTGGCTCTTCGGCTTGGAAACGGAGATGAGCACCGCAACCCTAGAATCAGATTTGACTGGCTTTCGAGCAAGGGAACCTTTACCTTTTACCTTTAAGCCGCCTTGAGTCCCGAGAAGGTCGAAAGGCGGCTAATAAACGCTTTAAGTAGATTCACGAAGAAAAAGGGAAGGAAGACGCAGTCCACAGTGTGCCTCTGGGTACAGAACACAGAGATGCATGCTGGGAACTTTCCCGAATAGCGCACCCTCCCTCTGCACACAGGTGGGCTGCCGTATGAGCAAGCATTTTGCTGTTAATAAATATAGGTACAGACCACATGTCATTCTTCACGGACACCCCTCGCCCTTGATATGTCATGTTATCTAAGGACGGGGGGGTTTGTGGGGCCACACCAACAGCTCACATTCAGAAGTAGGGTTGTCAGCCTCCAGGTGGGACCTGGGGATCTCCCGCTTTTACAACTGATCTCCAGCTGACAGAGATCAGCTCCCTTGGAGGAAATGGCTGCTTTGGAGGGTGGACTCCGTGGCATTGGACCCTGCTGAGGCCCCTCCCCTCCCCAAACCCCACCTTCTCATGGCTCCACCCCCCAAAGTATCCAGATATTTTCCAACCCAGACCTGGCAACCCTATTCAGAAGGCTTACAGGGCTGAATAGGTAAAGGTAAAGGTTTCCCTTGCTCGAAAGCCAGACGAATCCAACTCTAGGGCTGTGGTGCTCATCTCCATTTCCAAGCCAAAGAGCCGGCGCTGTCCGAAGACGTTTCTGTGGTCATGTGGCCGGTATGAATACCACTCTCCCAATTAGGGTCCCCAGGTCTTTCCTGGCTACCAGCAGGGGATCCGGTTGCCAGATCCAGGTTGGGAAACTCCTGGAGATTTGGGGGGTGGAGCCGGGTGAGGACAGGGACCTCAGTGGGGTACAGTGCCGTATCAAGTCCACCCTCCAAAGCCTCCATTTTCTCCAGGGGAACGCATCTCTGTGGTCTGGAGATGAGCTGTAATTCCGGGGAATCCCCAGGCCCCACCTGGAGGCTGAAGCAACCCAAGCTGCAGTGTGAGGAGAGTCTAGTAACAAATAAATATACACTGCAAAAACCTTTTTCGCAAACTAATGTGTTCTATTTATGGTCATCATTTAGTGAAGTGCACAGTGGATCATTGTTTCATCCTAGTCAGGTATAAATATTCATTACACTCATTAAGCAATAACATTCAATACATACAGATTGCTAACTACCAGACAATTTTGCATCAGTGTTTTAAAGCCCCAACGGGAGTTCCTAGAATTAAAGCATCCGTACAAGAAGGCTGTCCCCCTTTTTGGAAGACTTCATGCAAGGAGAAGCGGGTTTATAATTCTAGGAACTCCCGTTGGGGCTTTAAAACACTGATGCAAAATTGTCTGGTAGTTAGCAATCTGTATGTATTGAACGTTATTGCTTATTGAGTGTAATGAATATTTATACCTGACTAGGATGAAACAATGATACACTGTGCACTTCACTAAATGATAACCATAAATAGAACACATTAGTTTGCTCAAAGGTTTTTGCAGTGTATATTTATTTGTTACTAGACCCACCTGATGAGCACCGCAACCCACCTACTCCAAATCCCCACACACAGAAAAATAGCCCATTCTGGGGATTTAAAGGGGGAGGGCAGTACGCCCCTCCCAGTAACCCGGACCCAAGTTCACCACCACTTCCATCTGCCACCTGTGAGACTGGGGTCTCCTCTCTACCTCCTTACCAACCACGTCTCTGGTTTCGGAAGGCCATCTTCCCAGGATCGTGTCCTCGCTCACGGCCAAAGCAGAGCACCCCGCGCTCCCCTACGTCCTTCTGGGCAGTGAAACCCAGGTCCCTCCACAGCGCCTTTTATGCCGTGGCCGTTTGGATGACAAGCACGTGAAAAGCTAATGGTGGGGAAGGCGGTGGGCTGGGGGGGTGGAGGCAGGAGCGGAATGGGAAAAATCCCCTTTAAGAGGACTTAATTCACTTTGCCGGATCCCATGACTGGCCTGTGTCGCTGGAGGGGTATCCCATGACTGGGGCATGCCAGGCCTAGACTCTCAAAGGGGTCTTTATTCTCCTCCGTGACCTCCGCTCCCTTCGCTGGGCGATTTATCGGCCAGGCTTACCGACTGAGCTCCGGGCCTAGCATTTCTGTGCAGGGATTGGATCCAACTCCCCCAGGACGGGGACAACTGGAGGACTTTCAGCTCCATTGGTGGAGCCCCCCTCCCCTCAAAAAATATTAGTGAGGTCGTTGGTTACCAAAATCTAGAGTAGGCCGTATTCAATAAAACCGGGGTCCCCAACAATGCTTCCTCTAAGCTGTGGAGTCTTTTGAGCGAAAATTCTACTTTGTGAGTTGCTGGCATTAAAGCCCTGAGCAAGCGGTTTGGCTACTGCATAAATTAGTGTGCTCCGGAGCAACGCTTCCTCTGAGCTGTGGGGTCTTGTGAGCAAAAATTCTGCTTCGTGAGCTCCTGGCATTAAGGCCCCGAGCGAGCGATTTGGCTGCTGCATCAATTAGTGTGCTCGGGAGCCCTCCTTCCGGAGCGAAGACAAAGAATGTGTGAGCCAGAGGCTTAAAAACTGTGGGCTAGCTCACACTGACTCAGCTTAGAGGGAACACTGCTCTGGAGCCATCCTTCCTGAGCGAAGACAAAAAAATCTGTGAACTGGAGGAGAAAAAACTGTGGGCTAGCTCACACTAACTCATCTTAGAGGGAACACTGGGATTTCCCCAACGTGGTGTCCTGCTGGATCAGCCTAATGGTCTGATCCAGTGTTTGCAAAGTTTGGGTGCAAAGTTTGGGTTTGGAAATCCCTGGAGATTTTAGGTAGACCCCGGGAGGGTGGGGTTTAGGGAAGGGCAGGACCTCGGTAGGGCACAGTGCCATGCAGTCTACCTTCCAAAGCTGCCATTTTCTCCAGGAGAAGTGGAATCAATGTTTAAATAAATACAGGATTAATAAATAAGCCATCTGTGTCGTCTGGAGATCCGCTGTGATTCCAGGAGATCTGCAGCCACCGCCTGGAGGTTGGCAGCCCTAGGTCCCAGGTGGGTCTTTTGCCCTGCAAGACTTCTATTTGCCAATGAAGATTTAATTGGCTGTGTTGTTGTTGTTCAGTCGCACAGTCGAGTCCGACTCTTCGCGACCCCATGGACCAGCTCCCGCCAGGCCTTCCGGTCTTCCGCCGTCCTCTGAAGTTTGCTCAACTTCATGTTCGTTGCATCGATGACACTGTCTAACCATCTCATCCTTTGCGGTCCCTGTCTTCTTTGACGTTTTCTTCTTGCAGTCCAAGGGACTCACAAGACTCTTCTCCAGCACCATAGTTCAAAAGAATCTATTCTTTGGCGCTCGGCCTTCCTTATAGTCCAACTCTCGCAGCCATACATGACTACTGGGAACACCATTGCTTCGACCATACGGACTTTTGTTGGCAGGGTGATGTCTCTACTTTGTATCATGCTGTTTAGGTTCGCCATCGCTTTCCTCCCAAGGAGCAGGCGTCTTTTAATTTCATGGCTGCTGTCACAGTCTGCGGTGATCTGGGATCCCAGGAACATGAAGTCTGTCACTACTTCCACGACTTCCCCTTCTATTTGCCAAGGAGTGATGGGGCCGGATGCCATGATCTTAGTTTTTTTTATGTTGAGCTTCAAGCTCACTTTTGCGCTCTCCTCTTTTACCCTGAGCAAGAGGCTGTGGCAGATCTTTAAAAACGTTGCTCTGGCAACCAGTGTCCCCTCTAAGCTGAGTTTGTGTGAGCTAGCTCACCGTTTTTTAGCCTCCAGCTCACAGATTTTTGTCCTAGCTCAGGAAGGAGGGCTCCCGAGCAAACTGATTGATGCAGCAGCCGAATCGCTCCCTCACGACTTTAATGCCAGTAGCTCACAAAGGAGAATTTTTGCTCACAAGACTCCACAGCTTAAAGGCAGCATTGCTGGCGACTGCTGCCACCACAGCATAAGGACTGTGTGACTCAAGGTAAGCTGGGGCGGCCATTTTGTGGCCTGCCTGGCCTCTTGCGGCAGCCATTTGATGGCAACCCTTTTGTGGCTGTGCCCACCACCCTGTGTCAGAATCCCTGCAGGCTCAAAAAGGTTGGGATCCCTGCGATAAGGCAAGGAAGGTCAGAGGTTTCCTAGGATCCAAGAGAACCAAATCGCCACGTCTTGAAAAAGTTCCCAGTGACAGGCAAACGCTCCTCTTCTGAGTCTCGCTTCCGAGCAGCACCCTTGAAAATGAAATGATTCGACATGTTCTGTGAACGTTTCGCACGTCATTGATTCGCTCGAGTCCGGCTCAAGGTGCCTTATGAGTAAAAACAATAAAAATCCTAAAACAAAATTATACATAGTTGATATAAAAACGAAACCCAGAAAACATCGATTTAGGTAGGCAGCTGTGTTGGTCTGAAGAAACAGAACAAAGTTCTGATAGGCAGTAGGTTTAGGACGGACAACATGAAAAATTACTTTACACAGAGAGTGTTTCAAATGTGGAATTCGTTGCCGGATGGCCACAGGGATTAACAGCTTTAATAGAGGATTAGATACATTCATGGGGGAGAAGTCTATCAACGGCTACTCGCCGTGGTGACTGAGGGGAACCTCCACATTCAGAGGCACTAAGCCTCCGAATCCCGGAGCCAGGAGGCAACATCGGGGGAAGGCCACTATGCCCTGCTCTTGGCTGTCCAGAGGGACTGGCTGGCCACTGTGTGAGACAGGATGCTGGAATATATGGACCACTGGTCTGATCCAGCAGGACTCTTCTTATGTTCAGTGTAGGGTTGCCAAGTGTAAATTCCTCCGGAGCGGAGGACTCCCGTCCGGCATCTGGAACGCACATGTGCAAAGCGCACAGGCGCCACACGCACGTCACCCGGAAGTGACGTGACGACACCGGGCATGCTGGGGGCGGGGCCACGACCATTCGAGGGGAAACCATAGAGTTTTCCCTTGGATGACTGTGCCCCCGCCCCCAGCTTGCCCGGCGTGGTCGCGTCACTTCCGGGTGACGCGCACGTCGGGGTGGGGTTCACCCCGGTGCCCGATTCAGCGGCGGCGGGAAGGGGGACTTGGCAAGCCTAGTTCAGTGGCACCTTTATGACCAACGAACTTTAATTCCAGGTATAAGCTTTCATGTGCATGCATACTTCCTCAGATACACTGAAACAGATTTCGCCAGCTATTACATGTGCATTATGTGTGCATGTTCTCACATCACCTTCTCTGCCCCCGCATCTATCTGGCCAACCCACTGTACAGGAAAAAACAACAACCATAACTTTTAAAAAGAGGTACTTTTCTTGGTGAATTTCCGCCTGCTGGAAGCTGCCGACTTTGCCTCTCTAGGATTCCAACCTTGTGCATGTCGCCGGCCTGACTCTCTAAGCCGTGCATCTTCCCTATGTATTCTAAATTGTCTTGCCAATATTTTATGAGTTTCCACTCTGCCATGTGGGACTTATGCTCGACCCAGGCAGCACAGAACATTTGCCAATGTGCTGACTGCCAAGTTCAGGGGTTAAAAACAACATGGAACGATGCCAAACCTGGTGACAACCACTCTGGAGCATACATAACCACCCAAACCCAGAAGTCTTTGAGCATGTGGGGACTGCAGCTACCTGCCCAGTTGCCGTACTGATTGTCGCCAAATACACAGACACAAAAGAAATATTAGGAGGAGGAGGAGTATTTATACTGTGCCCTTCACCCGGAGTCGCAGAGCGGCTTACAATCTCCTTTCCCTTCCCCTCCCCACAACAGACACCCTGTGTGAGGGTAGCTGGGGCTGAGAGAACTCTCTCGAGAACTGCTTGTGAGAGAACAGCTCTGAGAGAACTTATGCCTGACCCAAGGTCACACCAGCAGCTGCATGTGGAGGAGTGGGGAATCAAACTGTAGAGTGGGTTGGCCAGATAGATTCTGGGGCAGAGAAGGTGTTGTGAGAACATGCACACATTAGAGTCCGCACCTCCTAACCACTACACCAAAGTGGCTTGAGTTGCAAACCGATCACAGATGCTCAGTTCAAGAGTGAAACTAACACCGCATGCAGGGTAGGTTTGTTATTCCAATCATCGCCTTTGCAAAAAGAGAATCCTCACAAGCCAAAACTAAACATAGGTCTCCACTGCCTCGGGGCACCTTTACCCAGCTTCCGCTGTCATGCCAATTGCAAGATCTGGCCACAGATCTCTTGAGGTGTTCCCATTTAGAGCCACGCAGAGGCCTCCCCTCCAAGATGCTTTTTCATTTATAAAGCTTCCTCACCTTATGGCCCATCACTGGAGTATGTGGCAGGGGGTTCCACAGGTTATATACACTATACAAAACCAGTCCCTTTTGCGGGCCATGAGCTGGCCATGAGCTGGCTGCTCCTCAGTTGCATGCAGGTCGTTAATACATGGGATAAAGGGTCATTTCGTAGAAAAAGAGGCGCAGGAGCTCATTACCACAACTCATTAGCATACCTTATTTGCATATGCCACACCCCCTGAAATCACCGGAAGTGTGTCAGAAGGCAACACCCACTGCTTGGGCTCCACTGGACTGTTTTGGATTGCTAGCTATCGGGGCGGGGGGAAACGTGCAGATCTGTCCTGGCAGAGGCCTCACAGAGGAGGGAGAGCTTGTACCTGAATAAAACTTGCTCTTAAAGGTGCCACTGAACTGTTTTGGACCGGGGGGGGGCCCTCTGCGGCTTACCTGGCTGCTTCTTGCTCTGACTGAGGGCTGCTGGGAGCAAGGGGTGGGGCCTGTTGCATGTGCCCGACCCCTGGGCTCTTTACTGCCGGAGCTCCGCTCCTGTGCGCTCCTGCAGGAAATGCCCCCTGCTTGGGATAGAGAAGTTAGAGAAAGAAGTCCTTTTCTCCCTTTCTAACTGTACAAGAACTCGTGGGCACTCCATGAAGTTAATGAGCAGTCGGCTTAGAATAGATCAAAGGAAGTCCTTCTTCACCCAGGAAGTCATTCACACATGGAATCCACTGCCTCAGGAAGTGGCGGCGGCTACAAGCATGGACAGCTTCAAGTGGGATGTGGATAAACATCTGAAGCAGACAGGCCCGTAGCCAGGAGTTTGTAATTCAGGAGGCCTTTAAATAAGTCGGGGGGCACTGACATCACAAAACACAAAATAAAATAAATATAAAATTTTAAAAACTCACTTTTGCAGCATTCGCAGTCTGCTTGCCTATGCGGGGAAGGAAGCTGTGCTTGGGGAAGGGGCCGCGGTGGGCAGTCCTCCAGGTAGCACAAAGAGTTGGGGGGGCTGGGGGCTGCATGGAAGTCAGGGGGCCTCGGCAGGGTGTCAGGGGGCCAGGCCCCGAAATGCCCCACTGTAGCTATGGGCCTGGGAGCAGAGGTCCATCAGTGGCTCTTAGCCACAAGGTATAGTTGGATCACTCTGTCTGGGGCAGTGATGCTCTGTATTCTTGGTGCTTGGGAGGGGGCAACAGTGGGAGGGCTTCTAGTGTCCTGACCCCACTGCTGGACCTCCTGATGGCCCCTGGTATTTTTGGCCACTGTGTGACACCGAGTACTGGACTAGATTGGCCATTGGCCTGATCCAACATGGCTTCCCTTATGTTCTTAATACGACAGTGAGGGCTTTATAAACCTCTGTCCTATCCCCTTCGCTTCTTAACCAGTTCTGGCTGTGGCAGTCTAGCATTTTGGCATGAGAGAGAGTTTCTCTCCCTCCCCCACCCCTGCCTCAGCCACACCAAATGCAGGCCTCCACCCCTCCTGCGGCCCGGTTTCCTGTGGACCTTAACCTCACGCTGTCCCTCCTGGCTCTCCCCAACAGGAAATCAACAACGCTAAGAGGATAAAAATATTTCCCCACCCTTTGGCACAAGCCGGCCCTCTGTTGGGATTAATGCGCTCCGGGCTGTTCCAGCAGCTTTATGAATCAGAGCCGTCCCCCCCCCCCCCCGGTAAACCAGGCACGTGTGTGGGAATGCGGGGGGGGAGGCTGGAGCCACTCGGGAAATTGGGGGGGGGAGTTTTGAAATGAGAAAGTCTTAAGAGGGAGGCAGACTGTAACCTTCCCCCAGTCCTTCTCTGCCTGCTCTCTGCCTGAACACATGAAGCTGCCTTATACTGAATCAGAACCTCAGTCTATTGAGGTCAGTATTGGCCGCTCGGGCTGGCAGCCGCTCTCCAGGGTCTCAGGCTGAGGTCTTTCCCATCCCCTGCTGCCTGGTCACCAGGGGTTATTTTCTGCCGGAGCGCCCTACAGTGGTGCTCCGGCAGTAAGGAGCCCAGGCCCCGCCCCCCACCTTTCCTGTCCCGACCCCGCCTGCAGAGAGACTCAGAGAGGGGGGTATTTAAAGGCCTGGGTTCCCTGCCAGACCTTCTCCGCCGTGGTGGGTTGGCTGGGGAGGGGAAAGGGAGGCGGGCAGACATGGCCCCTTTTCCCCTGAGCCTTTCCACTTTTGTGGAGAGACTCATGGAAGGGGGGGGGGTTATACTCATTTGCCTATGCCTTAACTCATTTTAAACATGCCTGCCCTTTGTCAGGGGGGGTGGCATATGCAAATGATTTATGCAAATGAGCTCCTGCACCTCTTTTTTTCCGGAAATGACCCCTGCTGGTCACTATAACTGGAGATGCCCAGGAACCAAACTAGTGTATGCAAAACAGAGGCTCTTCCACTGAGCCTCAGCCCCTCCCTGTCTCAACATTTCGACTCTTCAGCAACGTTCCCTCTAAGCCGCGGAGTCTTGTGAGCGAAAATTCTACTTTGTGAGCTCCTGGCATTAAAGCTGTGAGCGAGCAGTTTGGCTACTCTGGAGCCATCCTTCCTGAGCAGAGACAAAAATGTGTGAGCCGGAGGCTGAAAAACGGTGACCTAAGCTCACACTAACTCAGCTTAGAGGGAACAGCTTAGTTGTCGGGACAGGGAGCTGCTTTGCTTCAGTCACTTAGCGTGGTGCCAATGCTCTTCTGCTCAAATCACAAATTGCGAACACCCCCTCAAACGCTCGGGATGGGGGAGCATGTTGGCTTTGTATCAGGCACCCCAAATGGTTCTCAAGGGTGTCGCCGGTATTTTCAGCATTAAGACTTAACCGTGCGTGGTGTCAATACCAATTTCAAAAAAATCCATAAATAATGTGAGAAAATTCATTTATAGACAGATAAGCACACCATTTATACCATTAATACATTCGTACAACCGTTTATACAATTTGAAACCCTAGGCAAAATTATCCATACAATATACAATTCATAATCAGGGCAATGTTCTCGCAGTGAAGGCATATGTACCCCAGAGGACACTGGGATCGGGAACCCAGAATCGGTTGGCTCTCCTGAGCTTCAAGGAGGCCAGATTGGTGGTAACCAGGGCCAGGGCCTTTTCGGTGGCGGCTCCACTCTGGTGGAATGAGCTCCCAGAAGAGACCAGGGCCCTGCGGGACCTCTCACAGTTCCACAGGGCTTGTAGAAAGGAGCTCTTCCGCCAGGCCTTTGGAGCTGCCACCACTAACATCACTAACACCTCTACCGCCAACACCTGATATCTGTCAGGTTCAATAGCAAGTAAAAAGCCCTCCCTCCTTCTCAAGGTTAGCCAGATAACCTAGTCTAGCAGCACCAGTTCACACGGTCTGAGGAGCGCCTCCCTATCACTGTTTGCAGCAAGCCAGAAAAGCGAGGGAGCAAGCATGCGCAATAGCGCCACAGTCAGGAAAGAACAAAAACACATGAAAAAATGGCAGCTAGCTGACAATATCTATGTCGGCGGAACCCTGATCCACTGGTCCCCTAAATACTGCCCGTGCCAATCACCCGAGACCGCTGAGGAAGACCGAAGAGCTGACCATTAAATGAGGAATGTTACTAGCACTTTATTATGTCTGTGTTTTAACCAGGGGTCATTTCGTAGAAAAAGAGGTGCAGGAGCTCATTAGCATAACTCATTAGCATAACTTATTTGCATATGCCACATCCCCTGACATCGCCAGAAGTGTGTCAGGAGGCAACACCCACCACTCAGGCTCCACTGGACTGTTTTGGATTGCTAGCTATTGGGGGGGGATGTGCAAATCTGTCCTCGCAGAGGAAGGAGAGCTTGTACCTGAATAAAACTTGGGTCTTAAAGGTGCCACTGGACTGTTTTGGACTGGGGGGCAGGGGGAGCTCTGCAATTTACCTGGCTGCTTCTTGCTCTGACTGAGGGCTGCTAGGAGCAGGGGGTGGGGCTTGTTGCATGTGCCCACCCCCTGGGCTCTCTACTGCCGGAGCACCACTCCTGTGCGTTCCTGCAGGAAATGACACCTGGTTTTAACATTGTATTTATTAATGAAATATACTGGGTTCAGACGCGTAGAGTGATCAGCTCATCGTTTATTTGTGATTTCAGCAAGTAGAAAGAAGACTGAAGACTGCTTGACCGAAGCCAGGTATTTATGCATGCAAAAGGTTACACCCCAAACATACACACACTCCCCACGATAGGCTATTTACACTACATTGTTATTCCATTGGTTTACTCTGGATTCCCTGTCTCCCTACTGGTCCATTCTAGTATCCTAGTCAGCTCTTGTTTGGTTACTCGAGCGTGGTCTAGGTCCTAGGTAGCATTCCAGCTCAGTACATAACAATTAATTTATGTGATTTTATGTGATTGTGTTGTTGGAATTTTACTCTGTTTGTAAGCTGCCCTGAGCCGGTCCAGGCCTGGGAGGGCGGGATAAAAATCTAATAAATAAAAGAAATAATAAATAAGATATAAAAAATATAGCCCATTTTGAAACTGATATTGTAAACTGAATATGCCAAGACGGATTTTCAGTGATGTCCTTCATGTCACTGGTTCCAACGTGATGAAGCTGTATTGGTGAAACACGGAGCATATTGAGCAAGCTGCTGATCCGGTAGTTTGTTCTTCTTTTGGAACCATCCCAGTGTTCCTTTTCGGAACTGCTGGAGTAGATATCTTCTGGAAGCTCATTTTCCTCCTTTATGTTGTGAAGCAAATTGTTTATTAGAAGGGACCAAGTACCTTGGAGTGTTTTGGACTTTGTGGGCCATATAGAGGACCTGTGTTTAAATCAGGGCTATTTTGGGGCAGGAACGCACAGGAACGGAGTTCCAGCTAGCTCCTGAGTTGGCCACGCCCAGCAGGAACTCATTAGCATAATAGGCCACACCCAACAGCAGAAACTCATTAGGATTGGCTACATTCGGGGTGTGTGGCCTAACATGCAAAGGAGTTCCTGCTACAAAAAAAGCCCTGGGTTTTGACAACAAACAAGGTAAACAGAATAAGAAGCAAAAGGTGGGTGTGGCTGGATGACAACACTTCTGGTGACATGGGGGTGTGGCCTAATATGCTAATGTGCTGTGCTGTCAGGGTGTGGCCTACTATGCTAATGAGTTTTTGCTGTTGGGTGTGGCCTGTTATGCTAATGAGTTCCTGCTGGGCTTTTTCTACAAAAAGAGCCCTGGTTAAATCATTGATGCCATGATTATGAATTGCATACTGTGTGAATAATTTGGCTAGGATTTGAAAGTCTTCGAAAATGGTTTGCTTATTTGTCCATAAATGAATTTTCTCTGATTATTTATCGTTTTAAAAATTTGGTATTGACACCGCGCACGGTTAATCCTTCTCGTTTATAGTGTGTGACTTACTATTATATAGTATTTTCTTTTCTTTTCTTTTTAAAGAAGATTTTCATTTATTTAGACAAACATAAAAACATATTAAAAAACAGAATATACACATGAAACATAGATGTTGGGGGGGGGAACTCTTACATCTTTCAGACGTCTATTATACCACTTCTTACAGTGTCCATTTGCTTATTAGTTACATAAAAAACCAGTTTCATTTGTTTATGAGAACTGGGTATGTATGTAGGCCATTTCTAGAATGTCTCTAATTTTAATAAAAGCTTATCTCGTTCATTTACTGTATTCTTCCAGCCATGTATAGAATCTTGACCATGTATTTTGAATTTTTTCTTCTTGTTGTCCTTTCAAAAATAAAGTCAGTCTATCCATCTCAGCAGTTTCAAGCGTTTTGGTTATAATTTCTTCTTTTGAGGTATTTCATCTTTTCTCCAATATTTAGCATACAATGTTCTCGCAGTAGACTATTATACAGTATTTTCAACATCGGCATGTTCTCGCAAAAGCACTCTCCCGTGGCACTCCCTTCCCTTCTCCGCCCCGGGTTCAATCCAGCTCACGGCCCATTTTGCATGTCCCGCAAACCCCCAAGGCCGAGTGTGTTTTTGTGTTTGGCGAGTATTCGAAACTGGATCTGAATCCTATGCCGGTTCTCGCACTTCTGCTTGGGGAAATGTAGTTTGACCCAGCAAGTTCTGAGAGCACCCCAAAATATGGAACACTCCCATTCTGGGCAAGCACAAATGTGTAAGATGCATTACAAACAGAGCATAAGCTTCATCAGACCAAAGGAGTTTGGTGTAGTGGTTAGGAGTGTGGATTCTAATCTGGGAGAACCGGGTTGGCAGCCGCCATAGCTAGGGAATTCTTTGTGAGGGGGCCTTGGGGGGCCCACCAGCTAATTAAATGGAAGTACAGTGCAGGTGGTAAGTTGGAGCATTTTGGGTCAGCCCAGAAGGGAGGGGGCCCAGAAGAAACACTAGGGGGCCAGGCCCCGCGGGCCCCATGTTAGCTATGGGCCAGCGGGTTAGATTCCCCATGTCTCCACGTGCAGCTGCTGGCGTGACCTTGGGTCAGTCACAAGATCTCTCAGAGCTGTTCTCTTAAGGGCAGTTCTCTCAGAGCTCTCTCAGCCCTGCCTACCTCACAGGGTGTCTGTTGTGGGGAGGGGAAGGGAAAGGAGATTGTAAGCCGCTCTGAGACTCCTTCGGGTAGTGAAGAGCGGGGTATAAATCCAATCTCCTCTTCTCTTATCTTCTTCTTTGATTCTTGAAAGCTCGTACCCCCAAAACTTGTTGGTTTCTAAGGTCTAAGGTTCAAATCTCGCTGTTCTGCTGAAGACTCAGCCCAGCTCCCCTCTGAAACGGATTCAGAATGGTCTTTCTGAAAATCTGCTGCCCAGGAGACGCAAGAGATTAGACCAGGGTCCTTCTGCAGGCAAGATGTGGCCTCTCGATAACTGTTTTCAGACTGTTAGATTCAAGCCCAGTAGCACCTTAGGAGACCGATAAGGTTTTGAGGGATATGAGCTTTTGACAGCCAAAGCTCTCCGATGTAGCTGATGAAGGCAGCGTTGACTCTCGAACGTTCACGCCCCGGAAATCTTATTGGTCTCTCAGATGCTACTGGACTCAAATCCAGTCATTCTACTGTGGACCAGCACAGCTGCCGTCTCAGCAAAGTCAGAGTCCAGTGGCACCTTTAAGACCGACAAAGTTTTATTCAAGGTGTGAGCCTTTGTGTGCATACACGCTTTGGGATCCTTTTAATAGCGGCTAAAACATCAATAGCTACGACTTGGAAACCAACACTCACTTTGTGGCATCGAAAGTTATGGGAAATGTATATAATGGACAAGATTACTTATCGAGTAAATCAATATGAATCCCATCAATCCTGTTTGGATTTTGTTGAAGTTTGGTCCATTCTGTTAGAGTGTCCGAATCACTTAAAATCTTTAAGTGGTTCCGAATCACTTGAAATCTTTAATTCTAGTATAATTGAGTAAAATTTATAAGTTGTAATGTTTGGTACTGCTTTGTTCCTATAGATCTGGTGTTTGTTGACTTGTAATGATAATTTGTAAAGTTAGTAGAATGCATTATCTGTATTCAGGGGTCATTTCCTGCAGGAGCGCACAGGAGCGGCGCTCTGGTGGTAAAGAGCCCAGGGGGCGGGCACATGCAACAAGCCCCACCCCCTGCTCCCAGCAGCCCTCAGTCAGAGCAAAAAGCAGCCAGGTAAGTTGCAGAGCTCCCCCCGGCCCCCTGGTCCAAGACAGTCCAGTGGCACCTTTAAGACCAAGTTTTATTCAGGTACAAGCTCTCCCTCCTCTGCGAGGACAGATCTATACACGTTCCTCCCTCCCCCAATAGCTAGCAATCCAAAACAGTCCAGTGGAGCCTGAGCGGTGGGTGTTGCCTTCTGACACACTTCCACTGATGTCAGGGGGCATGGCATATGCAAATAAGTTATGCTAATGAGTTATGCTAATGAGCTCCTGCAGCTCTTTTTCTGCGAAATGACCCCTGTCTGTATTGTTTATAAAATGTTAATTTTTTTTTAAAAAGAATGACAAACTGGGTTTCTGGTTATCATCTGTTTGGGTTCAACTGGGGGGGGGGACAACATAAATATGTCAGAACTGGAGATTGATGTACCCTAAACTGTGTGAATGTTGTAATTAGATCCCAGCCCTCTCCTTTCTAGCACGGAGGCAGACTCTAAAGCAACTTGGACACACGGACGCTCACACCTCGGATAAAACCTTGTTGGTCTTAAAGATACCACTGGACTCTAACTTTGTTCTCTTGCTCGGGACCAACATGGCTGCCCACTTTGATACGGCTGCCTTCTGAAACGGTTACAAGCAGGAGGTGGCAATCCTAGGCCAACCTACCTGGGAGTGAAGCTCCTTGAACACAGTGAGGCTTCCTACCCCTCAAGAGCTACGCAGAGTCAGACCACAGAGCCACTGGCCTCCTGTTTTGCTCAGCAGCCCACCAGGTGCCCCTGGAAAGCCGACGAGCGAGGTGCGGAGGTTGCCACTGGCATTCAGAGGTACACGTCCACTGCACGTGGAGGTTCTGCTAGCCATAATGGCTAAAAAGGGAGCGGTGGCGCAGGCAGTAAATGAAGCCTGCATTTCCATCTGGCAGAACAGCTCTAGCCGTTCGAGCCCCACCGTGGCTGGGGTGAGCTCCCGGCCCATGTCCCAGCTCCCGCCCACCCAGCGGCTCGAAAGCCCGTTAAAGGGCAAGTAGACAAATGGGTACCTGCTCTTAGAGCGGGGGGGGGCACCTGTCCTTTGTGGTAGCGTGGCGGCAGCATGAGCAGCGGAGCGGCAGCAGCGGTGAACATGGCGGCGGTGGCGAGTTGAGCGAGCGAGCAGAGGCTGGGCCGACGGAGCACGGAGGCGGGGCGACGCAGCAGGCCGGAGCCTATTGGACAGAGGCCGCAGCAGGAGCACGCGCTGACGTACACTTGGCCCAAGCCCGAGGAATCATGGCGACCGAAGGAAGACCTGCGCCAGGAAGACGCTGTCGCCAGATTGGGAAAGACCTCCCGCAGAGAGACTATATCAACAAGGCTTCGCTATAGGGTGCCTGTTAGGTTAGACACTTCCCTTCATTGTATGTGTGTGGCCCTTAGGTAGGAATGGTATGAATTGCATAATGTAAACCGCTCAGAGCCCTTAGGGGGTGAGCGGTATATAAATCGAAGGAATAAATAAATAAATAAAATAAATAAATAAATAATAGCCAAGAAGAAGAAGAAGAGGAGGAGGAGATTGGATTTATACCCCGCCCTTCACTTGGAGTCTCAGAGCGGCTTACAAACTCCTTTCCCTCCCCCTCCCCACAACAGACACCCTGTGAGGTGGGTGGGGCTGAGAGAGCTCTGACACAAACTACTCTTTTTCAAGGACAGCTGTGCCAGAGCTTGTGACTGACCCAAGGTCACACCAGCAGGTGCAAGTGGAGGAGTGGGGAATCAAACCCGGTTCTCCCAGATTAGAGTCCGCGCACTTAACCACTACAACAAACTGGCCAAGGATGGATCTCTCCTCAGTTGACTTCTCTTTGGTATCTCAGCTCCATATGATGTTAAGAGGAGAGGGGTAGCCTGCAGGGCCAGGGTCAGGACTCTTCCGGGCCCAGTCCCTGGAGCTTCTGCTTTTTAATAGGCCACTGGCATTCTTACAGAGAAACAATGTGGTTTACCATAATTTCCCCAAAGCACATGGTGCTTTCTGATGCCAGGACCCAGCTCCCTCAAAGTCTCCTTTTTCACTTTTAAAACACTCTTCAAGTTCCTAGTCCTTATGGTTGCAATGTCTGTCAGCAACGCCTGGTCAAAGAGCCAGTTTGGTGTAGAGGTTAGGAACGTAGACTCTAATCTGGGAGAACCGGGTTTGAGCCCCCACTCCTCCACACGCAGCTGCTGGTGTGACCTTGGGTCAGTCACAAGTTCTCTCAGAGCTGATCTCTCAGGAGCAGTTCTCAAAAGAGCTCTCTCTCAGCCCCACCTACCTCCCACGGTGTCTGCTGTGGGGAAGGGAAGGGAAAGGAAATCGTAAGCCTCTCTGAGACTCCTTCGGGTAGTGAAGGGCAGGGTATAAATACTCCTCCTCCTCTTCTTCTGCCAAATGGACAGCTCAATACGATTTCCAGTAGGGGTGCCGTATGGTTGCCACCCTCGAAGTGGCATCTGGAGAGCATCAACTATTACAATTGTTCTCCAGATGACCAAGTAGGGCTGCCAAGTCAATTTGTCTTACTGGCGGGGGAGCCTCGCCGGGCTCGGGGAGCTGTCCTCCGATGTGCGCGCACGCCGCCAGCACGTCACCGAAAGTGACGCGTGACGCCGATCACGTTGAAGGCGTGGCCCCGATCGTCGGAGGGAAAACCATAGAGTTTTCTCTCCGAC
>NW_015170928.1:370809-374232 GCF_001447785.1 Gekko japonicus | reverse complement strand
GCGGTTCTTGAAAAAGAGCCATTTCTGTCAGAGCTCTCTCAGCCCCACCTGCCTTACAGGGTGACTGTTCTGGAGAGGGGAGGGGAAAGGAGTTTGTAAGCCGCTCTGAGACACCTTCGGGTAGTGAAGGGTAGGGTATAAATCCAATCTCTTCTTCTTGTTGTTATGAGGGCTGGATCTGACATAAATGAGACCTTTTTGGGCCGGGCCATGTGTGTCATAAAATGTAATCCCAGGTAGCGGAGATATGAACTTTATAAAGGACACAAACACAAAGGGTTTTTTTGCTTAAAATAAAAACATGCTTAAAACATGAGCACTCTTGCAATATTTCATTTATTTAACAGTGTCTCATAACTGATACCGCTTGCTCTGAATTATTGCATCAGAATGTCTGTGCTGTTGCAATCCTGAGTATGCTGTTCAGGTGTGTATCTATAAGCTGCAAACCTACAATGACGCAGCAGCAGCAGGACTGGAAGAAGCAGCAGAAGACAGCCAGTTCCACTGCGGGGCTGATAGAAGCCCTCCAGGGGCCTGATCTGGCCCCTGGGCCGCATGTTTGACACCCCTGATTTAGTGTGTGTGAACACAGCCAAGGAGTCAACCTTTGTCCTGTCCTTCCAATGTTCTGACGAATGATTGCAAAGACCCCTGGAGATGATTGGCGAGTGGCAGAGGTCGGGCAGAGCAGAGGGATGCACACGTTATCACACTTCTCCAAACTGCTGCACTTCGGTGGAACTCCTGCAGATGATCTTTTGCCGGCCCACCTCAATGCAACACGGGCACCTAAGCAGCAGAGAGCCCCCTTTTGCCTGCAGAACGCTCACATTTCACTTTCTCCCATCGCCACTCAGAGGATCTCAAGACTTGTCTCTGCCCCAGAGAGCCGCTGCACATTGTAGCAGGCAACACTGACTCCACAGACATCTCAAGGGCACAGTTCATGTGGGAGGAGGAGAGCTGGAAGCTACCCCTGGACAGCCCTTCTGATTTGCAAGCGAGAGCTTCCTTGTATCAACTCGTGAGCAAACTGATTCCTCCACACAAATGCATCTGCTTCTTGCAATGCTTCAGAAACCGCCTCTGCTCAAGGCCAAGTACCGTTGAGTCCCAGTTGCCTCAGGACAGGGGTGTCAAACATGTGGCCCAGGGGCCAGATCAGGCCCGCAGTGGAACTGGCCATCTCTTGCTTCCAGTCCTGATGCTGCTGCTGCATCATAGCTTGCTTCGCCAGACTCTCTTAATCACTCAGCCGTTTCATGTTTTAACTCAGAACTCTGACTCAGAACTCTGAGCAAGAGATTTCTGTGGTGAATGTCAATAAATCAAAAGTAGGTTTGCAGCTTACAGAGCTAATGTTTTAAGCATGTTTTAATTTCAAGTAAAAAAAAACACTTTGTGTTTATGTCCTTTATAAAGTTTATGTCTTCGCTACCTTTATAAACAAAGGTTTGCGGCTTACAGAGCTAATGTTTTAAGCATGTTTTAATTTCAAGTAAAAAAAACCTTTGTGTTTGTGTCCTTTATAAAGTTTATATCTTCGCTACCTTTATAAAGGTAGGTTTGCGGCTTACAGAGCTAATGTTTTAAGCATGTTTGTGTCCTTTATAAAGTTTGTATCTTCGCTATCTTTATAAAGGTAGCTTTGCAGCTTACAGAGCTAATGTTTTAAACATGTTTTAATTTCAAGTTAAAAAAAACAACTTTGTGTTTGTGTCCTTTATAAAGTTTATATCTTAGCTACCTTTATAAAGGAAGGTTTGCAGCTTACAGAGCTAATGTTTTAAGCATGTTTGTGTCCTTTATAAAGTTTATATCTTCACTACCTTTATAAAGGTAGGTTTGGGGCGTGGCGACGCTGGGAATGATGGCGGTCGCTTAATTTGAAGGCTCCGTCTCTCCTCCCTTTAAAACTCACTCCACAGACCACAAGATCGCACCTTCTCCAAGGAATGGGTAAGAATATCGCTTCTAAACCCACAGTGACTAAAACGATTGCTACAGCGACATCCAAAAACTTTTTTAAACCAAAAAAAAGCAAACTGAACGCCGAGATTGCGGGTGACATGTCTCTTAAAATGGCGGCCGCTAAACCTCAGCCACGGGCCTCTGGCCAGTCGACCAACCCAATAGACCTCCCAACTCTTCTGGAGAACATGGAAATTAGGCTATCGGCAAAATTGACTGATATTCAGGCGGCTCTCGCAAAAACTGCTACCACGGCAGAAACGGCTCTAAATATATCCTCCTCCCTTCAAAAGGAAGTGAAAGAAATTAAAGCGCGGGAAAGTAAGCATAACGAAAGAATACTCACTTTAGAGACACAAATGAGACTGCCAAATCTAAAATTTCGCGGGATCCCGGAGGGGGAGGAGGGGAAAAACGATTTAATTTCTTTTATGGGGAAATGGCTTGCTAAAGCGTTCCATCTCGGTGAGGACGATCGGCTGGACATTTATAAAGCCTTTCGCCTGGGAGCTCCAAATAACCCGAGGAGAAAAGGGCCGAGGGATATACTCGTTCAATTTGCTGACGGCAGAACCCGACAAAGTATATTAAAGGAAGCGATGAACAAAGGCTTTTTGCTTTTCAAGGACACTCAGATCTATGTATTTCCAGATATCCCTCAAGACGCTTTAAAGATAAGAAAAGATTTAAAAGTAATCACATTACGGCTTCAACAAGCAAACATTCGGTACCGGTGGATGGCGTCGGGCGGGCTTCAAGTTTCTCATAGAGGCTCCTCCTTGCAAGCTACGGACGAAGAATCTGGGAGAATCCTGCTAGAGACCCTAAAGATCTCGGAACCGATGGACACAAATGAGAGAACTTCTAAACGCCGCCATGAATCATCAGACTCCGCAGACAGCGTCCCGGGATCGGCAACGAGGGAAGAGGAAGATTTCCATTCACCGGAGAGGGAGGGAGAAATGTAGAAACGTAGAGCGGTATTTTAAAACTGCTTAGGTGATTTCTACAGTTGAATATTAGTTAGAAAATATAAGATACTGCTCAAGGTGGTCTGTGAATGTTGATATTGTTCTAGATAAAGGGAGGGGGGAACGGGTTTTGGGTTTTGCCTCAAACACAAAAGTAAAAGAGAGGAGAAATCGGACGGGATTCCTGTGGTCATCAATACAGGAGACAGATCCCGGAAGATTCGAGGGGTTTTCTTTCCTTCTTTTTGTTTTGTTCTTCTTTATATTCTGTGTTCGAACGAATCTTTCCTCAAGTTTTGGCGCTAAACTGTTTACGTATAGTTACGCAAACTGCGGGCTATCATAACGATCAGTGTTCTTTGTATTAGTAGGTTAGCGCTCATACGCTCATACGCTACTAACGGATCTTGCGGATTTCACTTGGAAGCTAACTAAGAACACGTCCTTCTACGTCGTAAGCGGGTCTTGGCGCGTAAGC
>NW_015170928.1:366020-370213 GCF_001447785.1 Gekko japonicus | reverse complement strand
AGCTAAATTTTTATTAAACGCAAGAAAACAAACCAGCAAACAAACAAACAACAACAACAAAAAAGCTACATTGCTCTCACACATCTCTTAGAAAATATTCATTCTGTTCCCGATACTCAACTTTCTTCAGTACTATATACTATCGACAAAATGTCTTCGTTAAAGATATGTTCAGTGAATATTAACGGGCTGAATAACGTGATCAAAAAGAAACGGGTGGCGCAACACATTCGAAGAATCAATCCGGCAATACTATTCCTACAGGAGACTCACCTTCGCTCTAACAATTATCCTATTGTTAAATCACCCTTATTTCCCCAACAATATATGGCTCCAGGATCTACAAAGTCAAGAGGAGTGGCCATTCTTCTTGCAAAGACAGTAAATTTTGTACTACAGGATACACTAACCGACCCGGACGGGCGTTTTATCTTCATTAAAGGTTCCATTGAAGGACAGTGTTGGACCCTCGCTTCCATATATTCCCCGAATGATGCCCAAATTTCTTTTCTAAAAGAAGTTTTTCTTAAGCTGGAACCTTTTCAGGAGGGACACGTTGTGATTGGCGGGGACTTTAATTACGTTGCTGATGCAGTACTGGACCGTTCAAATTACAAGGACAAGCTACACAAAGGAGAGAAGCCGACGAAACTGATGTCTCTTTTCAAATCTTTTAAATTCATCGATGCCTGGAGATTACAGCACCCTACTGAACGGGACTACTCATTTTATTCTGCACCACACAAAGTGCACACGAGGATCGATTATATTTTAGTCTCTCTGTCTCTTCAGCAAAATATTAAATCAACGGATATAGGTCCCAGGCATCTCACAGATCACGCATGGTTGAGCTGTCAGATTTCAGATATAACAGCTGATTCAATAGACAAACAATGGTCGATGGATATCTCCATTTTATTAAGGGAAACAATTACAACACGATTAAACACAGAAGTTACAAATTTTCTGCAGATACATAAAGACACGGAGACTGCCCCAGCGCTTCAGTGGGATGCTCTGAAAGCGGTCTTACGCGGAGTCATAATTTCGGAATCCACACACCTGAAAAGAGAAACACAAAAACTAAAACTTGCAACTCTGGCTAATATATCTTTATTAGAAAAGGAATATCAGAGGACAGGCCGAAAAAAGGTTTACTCAAAACTACAAGCAGAACGGAAAGTTTTAGAATCTTTGGAAATCAAAACAATACAAAAAAATCTCCTCATATTGAAACAAAAATTTTGGCAGAAATCTGCTAAAAATTTGAAAATGCTGGCCTGGAGAGTAAAAGATAAAAAGAAAAAGTCAATCATCAGCTCAATAAGATCAGAAAGTGGTATTCCTCTAACCACATCAGGGGAAATAGCGAATGCCTTCGCGGATTTCTACAAAAAGCTATACACATCTTCGAATCCGCCTTCAGAAAACATTGAGAACTTCCTTAACACTGTCCCATCACTTCAATCTTTATCCCCGGCACAGAGGGAACTACTGGACAGTCAGATCACACAGAAGGAGGTGGTGCTAGCGATTCGTCAGGCTAAAAGAAATAAGGCACCGGGGATTGATGGACTCCCAGCAGAGTTATACAAATCTCTTCAATCAACTGTGGTTGACCCCCTCTTGGGACTATGTAACGCGGCACTACAAGGCAGAGATCTCCCACCGTCGTGGTCCGAATCCTCTATTGTTGTAATCCCAAAAAAAGGGAAAGATATCACTGATCCCGCTTCATACCGACCAATAGCCCTCATCAATAATGATGCAAAAATTTTTTCCACGATACTAGCTAATCGCCTGAAGACAGTGGTTACAGACATAATACACTCGGATCAGACAGGCTTCATTCCGGGAAGACAAATAACGGACAATATCAGACGTTCTCTTAATGTCATACTAAATGGTAAAAAATCTAAATCAGAATCGATTGTCCTAGCGCTGGACTTTGAAAAAGCCTTCGATTCTGTTGAAATAAATTACCTTATGGCGCTCCTAAATCGTACTGGTTTCGGAAAGAATTTCCTCCAAGCGCTGGGCGCAATATATAAACAGCCAAAATCCAGAGTGAGAGTAAATGGAAAAAATTCGACCTTTTTTACCCCTACGAAAGGAACAAGGCAAGGGTGTCCGCTTTCACCTCTAATCTTTGCCATAGCCATAGAGCCATTGGCAGAACGTCTTAGACAAAATCAATTTTTTAAAGGCCCAACTATCGGAAATACGGAACACAAACTCACTATGTATGCGGACGATATGACTCTTTATATTGAAAATCCAGAAAACTCTATCCCAGCGATTGTCAGAGACATTGAGGACTTCGGCAGAATTTCAGGCCTTCATCTAAATGAAAATAAATCAGAGATATATCCCATCAAACTCTCCAATGACACAAAAGAGGCCATACGCCGGAATTATAAATATAGATGGATAACGACAAGTTGGAAACATCTGGGAGTTCACATACCCATACACTTGGACAATCTCTTGGACTGCAATTTCAATATCCTGCATAAAGAAATTAAAGAAAAAATTAAAGGCTGGAATGAAGTACAACTGTCGCTGGCTGACAGGCTCCAACTGATTCAAAGTTTCATTTTCCCATGTTTTCTGTTCTTATTCCGGGCACTCCCCGTCTTCATCGAAGAAAAAACTTTAGCGGTATGGCAGCGAACTCTCACCAATTTCCTTTGGAACTCTACGAAGTCTAGAATCAGTCAGCGTCATCTAAGCAAGCCTACATATTTAGGTGGAATGGGTTTACCATCACTTCATCTTTACCATAAGGCCGCTATTCTCACTCAAATCCCGTTGATGCTCCAAAATAATTCGAACTGTGGTTGGCTTAAGATTGAACAAGCTACGGTTTCCCCATACTCCTTGGCAGAGATTATCTGGATGCATAAGAAAAACAGGCCAGAATCTGTGCAACAAAATATCTTTTTAGAGTCCACTTTGAAGATCTGGGACAAATATAGGTCATCTCTGGCTCCGGATGTGTCCCCACTGTCCGTGTTCACCAAACAAGAATGGTTCCCACCTGGAATGGGAACGGATACGTATGCTGTCTGGACTGAAGGAGGTTTCAACAAACTAATTGATCTTGCTCCAAAGGGTTCTCTTCTCCCGAAAGTTCATTTCGAAGAGAAACTACAAAAAACGGTTTCGTGGTTAAAATACTATCAACTGAAGAGTTTAATTGAATGGGCTTCGGACAAAAAAGTCTTCTCCAGACCAAAAACCGGTTTCGAACGAACTCTTATTATATTTGCAGATAGGAAAAAAGGTCTTCTCTCCATCATATACAAACTGTTAATGGAGTCGGGGAAGATACACATAGAGGCAAACAGAAAGGCATGGAATAAGGATCTACAGAAAAACCTGACAGATGACCAATGGTTGAAAATATGGGACTCCGAGGCCTATAAATCAAGCATTTTCTCCATCCGATTGCAACTATTTAAAACACACACGAGATGGTATCTTTCGCCCAAAAGATTACATCACATGCATTCTAACTATAGCCCTCTTTGTTGGAAAGGATGTGGAGAAAATAGTGATTTTCTACATTGCTGGTGGTCATGCTCCAAGATACAATCTTTCTGGGAAGATGTTGTGGAAGAAATTTTCCAGATCACCTCACAGAGATTACCCTTGGACCCCGCGATACTTCTTCTTCACCTTGTGGACGATACTCATCCTAACACAGAAATATCTACTCTTACCTCAACGCTCCTTGCCACAGCTAGAATATCTATCGCTTCCAAATGGAAGGCTACAGAACCGCCAACTATTAAGCAATGGAGAGAAAAAACTTGGGAACATTTTATCATGGACCGTATTGCACAATCTATGGCTGACAAATCACACAAATCCACTACCTCACATTCCAAATTCGTCAGTACATGGTTCAGTTATATACAATATATGACTGAACGACAGCTTCTCCCATCCAATCCAGAGTACTTGGATTGGCTTCATTTTGCATAATCTAATACACGTTTTCATACATTGTATTTGAAGAATTCTGGGCTGATTCTGGGAAAGAGTGCAAATAGTTTTTAGCTCTCTATTAACATTTTATGACGTTTTATCGTTACGCTGTTTGTTATTATTGTATCACAAAAATCGGTTGCTATATTTGTTAATTTTCAGTGTTATACCTAATAAAAAATTTATTTAAAAAAAAAAAA
>NW_015170928.1:359079-365974 GCF_001447785.1 Gekko japonicus | reverse complement strand
TTTTTTTATTTTAAGTAAAAAAAAACCCTTTGTGTTTGTGTCCTTTATAAAGTTTGTATCTTTCCATTTTATGACACACGTGGCCTGGCCCAACAAGGTCCCATTTATGTCAGATCTGGCCCTCATAACAAATGAGTTTGACACCCCTGCCTTAGGGCATCCCTGTAGGGCTTTTATTGCATGCTTCTGCGATGCAACCCTGGACGTCCTGGGTGGGCTCCCATTCAAATACTGACCACGGCCGACTCTGCTTCGCTTCTGAGAACTGATGGGATTGAACTAGCGGAGGCCAGGCAGGCAATGCTCCCTCTAAGCTGTGGAGTCTTGTGAGCAAAAGTTCTACTTTGTGAGCTACTGGCGTTAAAGCCGTGAGCGAGCCATTTGGCTACTGCATCAATTAAGTTTGCTCCGGAGCCCTCCTTCCTGAGCGAAGACAAAAAGGTGTGAGTCGGAGGCTAAACAACTGCGAGCTAGCTCACACTAACTCAGCTTAGAGGGGACACTGCAGGCAGGGCAGAGACAGACGGTAGTGGTTTGCCTGTCTCCGTGTCGCAACCCTGGACTCCAGTAAGTCAGGGCCCAAGGCCATTAAATTGGTGGTAGGAATCAAATGGCAGGAGAGATGCAGGGACCCTATAGGGCAGTGATGGCGAACCTTTTAGAGACCGAGTGCCCAAACTGCGACCCAAAACCCACGTATTTATCGCAAAGTGCCAACACGGCAATTTAACCTGAATGCGGAGGTTTTACTTTAGAAAAAACAACTCCTACATTAACTGAAGATGATCCAAACAAAGTAAGGAAAGCAATCCAAAATGCTTTCATTTACTTAAAATTATTTGGCAGAGAATTCCACACTTTAATGATGGTCTGGGCCTTGTTGGGTCGATGGCACGCGTGCCCACAGAGAGGGCTCTGAGTGCCACCTCTGGCACCCGTGCCATAGGTTCGCCACCACTGCTATAGGAGTTTTCGAGGCAAGAGGTTCAGAAGAAAGGTTGGGTTTTATTCCTCGCTTTTCTCTACCCTGAGGAGTGTCAGAGCAACTTACAATTGCCTTTCCCTTCCTCTCCCTACAACAGGCACCTTGTGAGGTTGGTGGGGCTGAGAGTGTTCTGAGAGGCTGGTGACTGGCCCAAGGTCACCTGGCAGGCCTCACGTGTCTCAAAAGGGCTGACAATCGCCTTCCCTTCCTCTCCCACAACAGGCACCTTGTGAGGTAGGCGGGGCTGAGAAGTGTTCTGAGAGGTTGGTGACTGGCCCAAGGTCACCCAGCAGGCTTCACGTGGAGGAGTGGGGGATCAAACCTGGTACTCCAGATTAGAGTCCACCGCTCTTAACCAGTACAGCATGCTGGTTCAGAGGTAGTTTGCCATTGCCTGCCTCTGCATACCAGCCCTGGACTTCCTTGGTGGTCTCCCAAGTATTGACCACCAGGGCCAGGAAGCAATTTTTCTCCAGGCCAGTTTGGCTGGAGATCCTGGAGGGTTGTTTTTTTTGTAATCTCCTGGGCATGGAACAGGGGTCACTGGGGGCATGGGAGGGGGGTATTTGTGAATTTACTGCATTGTGCAGGGGGTTGGACTAGATGACCCTGGAGGTCCCTTGCAACTCTATGATTCTAGGACCGTCTCTGCTTTGCTTCTGAGATCTGACTGGCTTGGGCCATGCCGGTCAGACCAAATCTTCCACGAAGGAACGGCATAAAGACATCCTACCCCCATTAAAACCAGCGGCAGAGACGGCTTGGCCATAGGCGAGATCTACAAGGCACTTCTAGCAGGGCCTGTTCGGTGGTGGCTCGCCCTTCCGTGGCACTCCCTGCCGCTGGAAGCCCAAGCCATCTCCTCTTCAGCCAGCCCCCCCAGCCCAATTTGCACGCACGCCTTTTCAGAGGGCCCCTGCCAATGTTCCCTCTAAGCTGTGGAGTCTTGTGAGCAGAAATTCTACTTTGTGAGCTACTGGCATTAAAGCTGTGAGCGAGCAATTTGGCTGCTGCATAAATTAGTTTGCTCCGGAGTCATCCTTCCTGAGCCGAGACAAAAATGTGTGAGCTGGAGGCTCAAAAACTGTTAGCTGGCTCACACTAACTCAGCTTAGAGGGAACACTGCAAGTTGAGGACCGATGGGAGATTTTTCTTAGAGGAACGGCATTCCCCTCCTGACGCCGCAGTTTTGAAATTATTTCAGCGGCTATTTTTAGGCCCCCACTCTGCATACAGTTCCCGCACTAACCATTTCCCTCTCCGAGTTTTTTGGGTTTTTTGTTTAATCAGTGGGTTTTCTTTCCTGTACAGCCTCGGAGGGTGAGCAGCTGCCTTTAGCATCGTGATGCGCCTTGCTGTTTCATTTAGTTTATCACTGGATTCCAGTATTCTTCATACAAGCAGCACCGGGTACTCCTCCGGACAGGAGAAAAAGAACCCAGATATTCCGGATGGTATTAGAACGAAAGCATGCACGAGCGCACAAAACGAAGCTAACACCGACACACGTTTTCATGTTTAAGACACTGCTCAGTGTAAACATTAATGTGGTGTCGCGGTCAGCAGTGCTCCCTCCAAGCTGTAGTCTTGTGAGCAAAAATTCTACTTTGTGAGCTCCTGGCATTAAAGTTGCGAGCGAGCCAGTTGGCTCCTGCATAAATTGGTTTGCTCTGCAGCCACCCTTCCTGAGCTAAGACAAAAATGTGTGAGCTGGAGGCTAAAAGACTTTGAGGTAGCTCACACTAATTCAGCTTAGAGGGCACACTGGTGGTCAGAATGTTCGACTACGATGTGGGAGACCCCAGTTCAAATCCCCCCTCATCTAACACTACCCTTTGGCCGGTTACCCTCTTTTACCCTACCTTGCAGGTTTGTTGTGGGAGCAAAAGGGAAGAAGGAAAAGAAGAAGAGGAGGAGGAGGAGGGAGGAGGAGGAGATTGGATTTGATTGGAGCCAGTTTGGTGTCGTGGTTAAGTGCGCGGACTCTAATCTGGGAGAACCGGGTTTGATTCCCCACTCCTCCACTTGCACCTGGCTGGATGACCTTGGGCAAGCCGTAGCTCTGATAAGGAGCTGTTCTTGAAAAAGAGTAGTTTCTGTCAAGAGCTCTCTCAGCCCCACCCACCTCACAAAGTGTCTGTTGTGGGGAGGGGAAGGGAAACGAGTTTGTAAGCCGCTCTGAGACACCTTTCGGTAGTGAAGGGCGGGGGATAAATCCACTCTCTTCTTCTTCTTCTTCTTCTTTTTACCCCGCCCTTCACTACCCGAAGGAGTCTCAGAGCAGCTTACAATCGCCTTTCCCTTCCCCTCCCCACAACAGACGCCCTGTGAGGTAGGTGGGGCTGAGAGAGCTCTTGCGAGAACTGCCCTTGAGAGAACAGCTCTGAGAGAACTTGTGACTGACCCAAGGTCACACCGGCAGCTGCATGCGGAGGAGTGGGGAATCAAACCCGGTTCTCCCAGATTAGAATCCGCGCTCGTAACCCCTACACCAAACTGGATCCGTGTGTCATCCTGACCTTTCCCTGGAGAACAGATAGGGTAAAAACATACAGGAAGACAGACACGTCCTGCCCCCCCCGCCCCCCGCCAGAGACACACCAGGCAACATTTCTTAGGAAAGCAGTCCAGACCTTTAAAACGTTTTATTCCATGTAGTTTCCAAAATGAATGGGTCGGAGGCTTCATACCCCTCCGTCTGCATACCTGGAATCAAGGGAAGCATGACCCGAACATGGGGGGAGCTTTTGGACAGAGTGTGTGTGTGGGAGGGGCTAAAACGGGGGAATCCAGGAGGTGGCAACTGGATCCGTTCCCCCGTGTCTGGTGTTCCCCCGCGGCCCCCACCCACCCCTGTTCAGTGCTGGCTTCTGTGGATCAGTGGCTCGGTTGCTGCGGCAGGGTCCAGACGGCGACTTGTCTCTAATCCGGCTCCTCTACCACTGTTCCCGCCCTCTCCAGGGAGCTTAGACTTAGTTTTCCTCCCCTGCTTGGGGGGGGTGTGTGTGTGTCCTGGATGCCCGAGGATGCCCGTCATGCAAGGCATCGCGTTCCCAGGAGGCAGCATCGGGGCCACCCAGACCCTCCCCTCTCCTCTCCCACCCCCAATGGCTTATTGCTATCGCTTGGCGCAGGGGGGAATCGAGAGTTTCGAACGGGATGGTGTCGCGGGGGCCAAAAACACAGTGCAGTCCCAGCGGACATGGTAATTTAAAAAAAAATAAAGAAGAACAAAAGAAATGTCGGCAGGAAGCCAGTCTCTTGCAGTCTGAAGCCAAGGGACGGGGGGTGAACGGAGGGCCCCCACACTCGGCGCGTTTTCACAGAGAGAGATGTTGTCGTCAAAGATGGCGTCGTGGAGCGAAGAATCGCTGGGGCCGTCGTCTGACGACAAGACACCGCTGGTGGAGACCCGGGGTCCGCACAGACAACGAGCCCGTCTCAAAGGGCCCAGGGGCCGGTCCCGCTTTGACGGGAGGCATGTGGAACTTGCGGCGCGGGCGACGTCCTGCTTTTCGGAGTCGCAGACGTCCCCCTGCTTCCCCGCCGAAGAGCACGGGGGTGGACACCAGAGGGAAGGGGCGCCAACGAGGGTCTCAGTTATGCTGGCCAGCCAGATCTTGGGAAATGAACTTGCGGAGGCGTTCCAGGTACTGGCTGTAGAGTTCGATATCGTTGTGCCCGGCCCCTTCCACCCACAGCGGCTCGACGGCTTTGGGGCAGCGCTCGTAGAGGGCCAGGCCGTGCGAGAAGTCGATCACCTCGTCTTCCGTGCCGTGGATGAAGAGGACGGGGGACGTGATGCGGGACACTTTGTCGATGCTGCGGGAGAGAGAGGAACTGAGGACGCTGGGCCCGGCGTAGACCGAGCCCAGTGCGGTCGGCCCCGAGACACTACTAAACACTGGAGAAACCAGGAATCAAACCCAGGACCTTATGCATGCAAAGGAGGTGCTATAGCCCTTTTACCAATGAAAGGCACGCAACATAAAAATGGGGCTGGGGGGCGGATTTCAGGTGCCAAATAGCCTCGTGCTGGGAGCAGAGTCCAAGCCACATATGACACTGGGGATTCACGACCATAAGAACATCAGAAGAGCCCTGCTGGATCAGACCAGTGGTCCATCTAGACCAGCATCCTGTCTTACACAGTGGTCAGCCAGTTCCTCTGGACGGCCAACAACGGGGCATAGAGGCCGAGGCCTTCATAAGAACATCAGAAGAGCCCTGCTGGATCAGACCAGTGGTCCCTCTAGTCCAGCCTCCTGTCTCACACAGTGGCCAACCAGTTCCTCTGGAGAGCCAACAACAGGGCATAGAGGCCGAGGCCTTCATAAAAATGTAAGAAGAGCCCTGCTGGATCAGACCAGTGAGGGTCCATCTAGTCCAGCATCCTGTCTCAACAGAGTGGCCAACCAGTTCCTCCGGAGGGCCAATAACAGTGGCATAGAGGCCTTCCCCTAATGTTGCCTCCTGGCTCTGGAATTCAGAGGTCAACTGCCTCTGAATGCGGAGGTTCCCCTCAGCCACCATGGCTAGTAGCCATCCTCCATGAATCCATCTAACCCTCCTTTTAAAGCTGTTTATTCCTGTGGCCATCAGTCCCCCCCGCCCTATAAGGATGCCAACCTCCAGGTAGGACCTGGGGATTCCCACAGAATTACAGCTCATCTCCAGACTACAGAGATCAGTTCCCCTGGAGAAAAGGGATGCTTTAGAGGATGGACTCTGTGGCCTTGTACCCCAGTGAGGTCTCTGTCCTCCCCAGGCTCCACCCCCAAATCTCCAGAAGTTCCCCAACCTGGAGATGAAAACCCTACCCCCCCACACACACACACACCTCCCACCAGTAGCCGGGGGGACCTGGTACCCCACGAGACCCAGGTTCAAATCCCCACCCTTGGGCCTGCTACCCACGCGCAGCCTAACCAACCTCACAGGGTTGTTGCTGTGAGGATAAAATGGAAAGGGGAACAGCATAAGCCGCCTTGCGGGGAGAAAGGCAGAGTACAAGTGAAGTAAAGAATATAAAGCGAAATGAAAAAGGAGCGGTGATGGAGGCTGGGAAGAAGAAGAGGAGGAGGAGGTTGCATTTATACCCCGCCCTTCACTACCCAAAGGAGTCTCAGAGCAGTTTACAAACCCCTTTCCCTTCCCCTCCCCACCACAGACACCCTGGGAGGTAGGTGGGGCTGAGAGAGCTCTGACAGAAACTGCTCTTTTTCAAGGACAGCTGTGCCAGAACTATGGCTTGCCCAAGGTCATCCAGAAGAAGAAGAAGAGATTGGATTTATACCCCGCCCTTCACTACCCAAAGGAGTCTCAGAGCAGTTTACAAACCCCTTTCCCTTCCCCTCCCCACCACAGACACCCTGGGAGGTAGGTGGGGCTGAGAGAGCTCTGACAGAAACTGCTCTTTTTCAAGGACAGCTGTGCCAGAACTATGGCTTGCCCCAGGTCATCCAGCAGCTGCAAGTGGAGGAGGGGGGAATCAAACCCGGTTCTCCCAGATTAGAGTCCACGCACTTAACCACGACGCCAAAGTGGATTGCGCCCCCTTCCCTCCCTCCTGCACGATTTAAAGGGCCCCCCTGCTCCCCTCCGATCAGCTGAAAGGCCCTTTAAATCTTGCAGGGGGGGAGGGAGAGGGGTGGCCGCCAGTGGTTGGGCTTGGGGGCGAATTGGAGCTGACATAAAAAAAATAACGGCAGCCCCACCAGAAAAATGTTTGCCCCACAAGCCACAAAATCCTGGCTACGGGCTGTGTGTGCATGTGATTAAAACAAACAAGCTCCAAGAGACTCGTCACATCTCCACTGTCTCCCTTAACCCTCCCCGCACAAATCCACAGACACCCCTTCACCACGAAACGAGGCCCGAGTTCAAATCCCCCTCTCTGTCATGAAGCT
>NW_015170928.1:350546-359024 GCF_001447785.1 Gekko japonicus | reverse complement strand
GGAATGTTGCGAGGATAAAAGCGGGGCCGTGCACCCCAGCCCTTGAAGGAAAGGCAGGCTGAAAGTATCTTCGAGGGAGCCCCACAGACTTACTTCGGGAAAGCATCAAAGCAATATGTCTTCTTGGTTTCCGGGAAGGCGACACGCATGCCGGAGGTCAGGGGCGAATGCAAGATGACGGCGGCGCACTCGTAGCGAGAGGCAAGGTCCACCGTGGGCACGGTACCAATGCTCTGCCCGTACAGGATGATGTTCTCCGGGCTGATCCCATATCTGCAGAGTGGAGAGAAGGCCCCAAAGGGATATACGTTCACCGTGCCAGGTTCAGTTGCTTTTCTAGGCCATGGGTCGCCAACAAGGGGCCCACGGGGGCCAGAACGCCCGCTGACACCTTTTCAGGTGCCCAAGTGTCTCTAGGAAGGGGGTGGGGCCAAGCGGGGCGTTAGCCCAGCAAGGCTTGCGATTGGGTATGGGAAATTTGATTGACTGCGAACATTTTTTAAAACATTGCTGCTGCTGCAGCAGCTGCTAGCGCAATGCAAGGATCTTTTGACGCCTGACTGAAAGTCACCCGCGGCAGCCATTTTGTGGCTGGTTCCACCTCCTAGGGCGCGGCTTCCATACTGTGTCAGAGTTCCCAAGTGGCCCGGAGGCTCAAAAAGGTTGGAGACCCCCCTACTCTAGACTAATCATATACACCTCCTAACACCTCCCAGCACCCCTTCTCTCTCTCTCTCTGACACATACACACACACACAAACGGAACTAATTAAGAGAGATTGGATTTACCCAGCAGCTGCATGTGGAGGCGTGGGGAATCAAACCCGGTTCTCCCAGATTAGAGTCCACACTCCTAACCACTACACCAAACTGGCTCTCTGCAGAACTACATGCCACAAGATGCAGCGATAGCTACTCGCTTTGATGCTTCAAAAAAGGAACTGGACACACTGCTGGGAACGAAGAAGAAGAAGAAGAAGAAGAAGAAGAAGGGATTGGATTTATCCCCCACCCTTCACTACCCAAAGGTGTCTCAGAGCGGCTTACAAACTCCTTTCCCTTCCCCTCCCCACCACAGACACCCTGTGAGGTAGGCGGGGCTGAGAGAGCTCTGACAGAAACTGCTCTTTTGCAAGAACAGCTCTTATCAGAACTACGGCTTGCCCAAGGTCATCCAGGCAGGTGCAAGTGGAGGAGTGGGGAATCAAACCCGGTTCTCCCAGATTAGAGTCCACGCACTTAACCACTACACCAAACTGGCTCTTCAGGAAAAGCAGTGTGGGGTAATCCATCGGCCATGATTGCTGGAAGGAGCTTCCATGTCTAAAGGTTGGGCACCTCTACAGTGCTGGTTGACCAATCACAGGGATGCACTGGTTGGTAATCTCTCCAGGACATCTGTTTGGCCGCAGCCGGAAAGAGGCCTCTATCCAACCGCGCAGTTAAGAAAACTTAAGTACCCTGTCGCAACCCAACAGACTCCTCCTCCAAATTTTGTCCCTGCAGGAACAGCATGGGGGAGGGGGTCTGGAGTGAGGAATTGACAGATGCGGTTGCCCCCTCTTGAAAAGACAACACAGCCCCCACAAGAATTTCTCCTGTAAATCCTTTTTTTCAATCATCTTAGAACATTTTTAAAAAGGCGTGCACACCTTTAAGCAGAGTGGGGTGCTGTAGTTGACTAATTCCCACACTGAGCAAGGGGTTGGAGTAAGTGACCTCTAGAATCCCTTCTAACGCTGTGTCAAGAAACCGGTCTCCTTTGAGAGAGTTTTTCGGCCTAAGTGTTCGCTTTCTTGACTGTAGAAGTCATCGCCCCCACCTGCCGCCTTGTTCTCAGAATGGTTGCTTAGGCTGGCAGAAGTGATTAACTTGCAGCAGCTGAGAACTGTCATCTGAAGTCGCTGACAGCTTGCAATTTAGAGATCTATCCTGGTGAGAGTTTTCTATTGGCTAAGCATTTTTTCTTTCTGCACCAGAGAAAAATTTCCTTCACAAGCCACAAAATCCTGGCTATGGGTCTGAGTATACCTGTGAACGGGTGATCGATGTGGAATGCAGCGACAACCAGAGAGGCTGTCAGCTGCCCAGTTTTGAAGACAGGATGCCAGTCCAGAAGTACCTTTGGCTCAGTGCAGCAGGGCTGCTTCAGTCTACTCTTTTCCTCTCTATTGTGTCCCCTCCTTCCCCTCTATCATCTGAGATTGTAAACTCCATGGAGACACAGCCCTACTGATTTCTACCTCTACCACTCTGTAAGGCTCTGTGATTGCAGGGGAGAGACGACGGCTGCAAAATCTTGCAAAGATTGCACAGTTGCTCCCCCACTGTCATGGGCATGGATCAGGATGAGCTGACAGAGCCTGCAGAAATCACAGCTGGCCCCTCTGAAGCAGCAGAGGAGGATAGCTGGCAAGTGTCTGTAACAGCGGTGTTCACACCTGGCCCAGATAATAATAATAATAATAATATTTATTGCATTAGCAAGAAAGCCATAGCAACTGTACAGAATAAAAAAACACCAAAACAACAACAAAAACCAGCACACACTTAAAATTATCAAATTTGTATATAGGTCGACAGTTATCAGCAATAAACTAATTAAACTCAGGGAGATCTGTTTTCTTAATCACCGCAGCTAGAAAGGAAGCCACTATAGTGGCCCAGATAAGAAGGAAGAACTGCAAGCTGAAAGTCCTCCTGACTCACCCCCACGTGTGACTCGTTTAAGGGAGTGACTGCGGCAAAACTTAGCAAGCAGGCAAAGAGAGGCCAGGCTACAAGGGAAACGCTCAGCCAGCCCAGAGTTCTAACAGGACTAATCGTGCAGATGGCTAATTGGTAGCAGCATTAAACTCCACACTCTGGGCAGTACCCTTCGTGGAAGCAACAAGTCAGCTTCGTGCTGCTAGCATCCACTCCGGCTCGACTCTTGCACCTAGACCTTTGGACCCCTTGGCTTTGGACTTGGCTCTGTGTTCCTGGCTCCTGACCCCAGCTTGGCTTTTCGGACTACGTTTCTGGTTAGTGATTTGGACTTGTGTTTCTGGCTCCTGACCCCGGCTTGGCTTTTTGGACTTTGCACTGTCTTCTTGGGCCTGACCTTGGCTTGTTCTGGACTCCCTTTGACTGGCACCCCAGCCCATGACACCCACCCACAACTCTTCACAGGCCCCTGTCTTGAAGCAGCAATAAATTATAACACCTAGAAGTGCTTGTGGGAGGAGCCCTTGCGACATTATTGTTGGGTAACGTGTAAAAGACTTGGAATATCGGTACTATAAACCACTGAGTGATGGCAGGCCCTCCCATTCTTTGCCTCCCCCACCTGTTGCTCGCAGATATACTGCCTCTGCATGGGGAGGCTCCTTTCCCTAACCATTACGGTCAATCAGACCGTCGCAAGAACCTCACTCGCTGCATCTTGAAGCTCACCGGGTGCGGAGGGCTTGCCAGGCTGCGTCGACGTCGGCATAGAGGTTCTTCTCCGAGGGCTTCCCCGTGCTGACCCCATATCCGGAGTAGTCGTAGGAGAAGATGTTGCAGCTGATGCGGGTCCCCAGGCTGATGTAGAAGCTGCACATCTGGCCCAAGTCGACGGCGTTGCCATGGGAGAACAGAACCGTGAACCTGGAGGAGAAGGAGGAAGCATTGGCACATGCCAGAGTCAAGCCTGGCTCAGACACACTGCAGTAGGCGGCAGCAGAGTCCTGAGATGGTAGACAGGACTGTAGCACTTCCATCACAAGCTGTGGATATCATCTAAGCACCAATCCTCTGAATCCCAGAGCCAGGAGACAACACCAGGGGAAGGCCTCGGCCTCTATGCCCTGCTGTTGGCCATCCACGGGAACCGGTCGGGCTCTGTGTGAGACAGGATGCTGGACTAGATGGACCACTGGTCTGATCCAGCAGGGCTCTTCTGATGTTCTTATCAGGGAAGGCCTCGGCCTCTATGCCCTGTTGTTGGCCCTCCAGGGGAACTGGTTGGCCACTGTGTGAGACAGGATGCTGGACTAGAGGGACCACTGGTCTGACCCAGCAGGGCTCTTCTTATGCTCTTATCGGGGGAAGGCCTCGGCCTCTATGCCGTGTTGTTGGCCCTCCAGAGGAACTGGTTGGCCTCTGTGTGAGACAGGATGCTGGACTAGAGGGACCAGTGGTCTGATCCAGCAGGGCTCTTCTGATGTTCTTATCTGGGAAGGCCTCAGCCTCTATGCCCTGCTGTTGGCCCTCCAGAGGAACTGGCTTGCCACTGTGTGAGACAGGATGCTGGACTGGATGGACCACTGGTCTGATCCAGCAGCACAGGACTGCTCCAAAAAGACCCCTGTTTGCGCTACCCAACAGGGCAGAACAGAGAGCTCTTTTTTAAAAACTGGGTGTGGATTTGGTACTCCTTTCTGCAACTGAGCTTTTCGAAACCCAGCGGGGCAAGGGAGTCTCCGTTTGATCACAAGAACATCTGACGTTACCTCATACCGGATCAGACCCTCAGTCCATCAAAGTCAGTCTTGTCCACTCAGACGGGCAGCGGCCAGAGCCAGTTTCGTGTAGTGGTTAAGTGCGCGCCATCTAATCTGGGAGAACCGGGCTTGATTCCCCACTCCTCCACTTGCAGCTGCCGGATGACCTTGGGCAAGCCATAGTTCTGTCCAGGAGTCATTTCCTGCAGGAGCGCACAGGAGCGGAGCTCCGGCAGTAAAGAGCCCACGGGGCGGGCATATCCAACAAGTCCCGCCCCCTGCTCCCAGCAGCCCCGGGCCACGAGGAGCATGAGGATCTGCGCGTCCTCCCCCCAATAGCTAGCAATCCGGAAGAGTCCAGTGGAGCCCAAGCGGTGGGTGTTGCCTTCCGACACACTTCCGGTGATGTCAGGGGGTGTGGCATATGCCAATAAGTTATGCTAATGAGTTATGCTAATGAGCTCCTGCACCTCTTTTTCTACGGAATGACCCCTGCAAGCATCGTGATAGCCCTTTCCAGCAAATACCCAGAATTTATAATATGTTCAGAAACAACACAATACACGTGTTCAGGGGTACGAACAAAACCCTAGAATGGACAGAAGTTACGCCCTGAAAGAAATTTCCTTCATTGGAAAAGGTGCACATTGAACGGGGCTTGGATAAAATCCATGCATTTTGCTGACCCAAATAAATGAAGAATTTGAAAGGGCAAACTGGTCAAGGTTACAAAATGAATCACAGCTTAGAAGTACAGAAGTATTCTGCGGGTTCATTAACTGAGAGAAACCGAGGACAGCCGGCCCTGAAAATGGCCATCTTAATTCCCCCCTCCCCCCAGGCTAAAACACTTTCCATTCACACAGAAGCATGCCCGGCTTGCCTACGAAATTATCTTACTGTTGCAGGCAATATAGTTGGGGGGGGGGCAGTTGGACTTCACAGCTGGCGAGGATAAGATGGGGTCGGCCACCAAGCCAGGGGGAAACCAGTGGATGCCAGCGCGGAACATGATTCGGGCTCTTTTTGTAGCAGGGACTCCTTTGCATCTTAGGCGACACATCCCTAATGTAGCCAATCCTCCACGAGCTTACAGAGCTCTTCTTACAGGGGCTGCCATAAGCTCTTGGAGGATTGGCTACGTTAGGCGTGTGTCGCCTAATACGCAAAGGAGTCCCTGCTACAAAAAGAGCCCAATGGGAGAGGTGTGGCTCTCCCGCCACGCTGCATTCACCAGAGAAACGGTGGGAGTGAAGGATTCTAAAAGTGGTTTACAAGAGGACAGGAAATTCCAACCGGAGAACACCGCTCCGCCCAGTTCCCCTTATCTGCCCCACACAGAACTGACGCTTCTCACACCACCCTTCCCTGGCTTTTCCCTTCTGTCCTCCTCTTCCTCTTCCTCTCCCCCGCCCACGTCTCTGCTGGAGCAACTCTGGCTAATAACACAGCTCCGTCTGGAGACCCACCCTGGGGCCCTCGAGACATGTCCGCCGACCCTTCAGAAAGGAGAATTTCTGCAGATGCAAATGTTCCTGCTAGGAGGCGGGACGCTGGTGGCCGCCGACATCATTTCTGGAGCCCACCAAGTGTTTTGAGGCAGTGGGATGGCTTTTGTCCTGCAAGGCTTCTGATTGGCCATTGGAGATTGGAGTGGCTGTGCCGATTTTTAAAGATCTCGCTTGGGCAGCAGCTGCCACCGCAGCACATGGATCTGTGGGAGCCATTTTGTGGCAGCCATTTTGTTGCCGTGCCCACCACACCGTGTCAGAATGCCAATGGTGCCCACAGGCTCAAAAGGGTTGGGGTTTAAACAATCACACTTTTGCTGTTGTTGTTCCACTGTTCTTGCAAGGACCTCCTGGCACTGCCTGTGGTTCCCGGTCCCTCCATTTTATCTTCACAATGACCTTGCGACCAATGCCCCTTCTAAGCCGTGGAGTCTTGTGAGCAAAAATTCTACTTTGTGAGCTCCTGGCATTCAAGTTGTGAGCGAGCGGTTTGGCTCCTGCATAAATTAGTTTGCTCTGGAGCAATGCCCCCTCTAAGCCGTGGAGTCCTGTGAGCAAAAATTCTACTTTGTGAGCTCCTGGCATTCAAGTTGTGAGTGAGCGGTTTGGCTCCTGCATAAATTAGTTTGCTCTGGAGCCCTCCTTCCTGAGCCAGGACAAAAATGTGTGAGCCAGAGGCTAAAAAAACTGTGAGCTGGCTTTCCGTGCGTTCCGTGCGCCTTGGTGTTTAGTCATGCTGGCCACATGACCACGGAAACGTTTTCGGACAGCGCTGGCTCTTCGGCTTGGAAACGGAGATGAGCACCGCAACCCTAGTCGGATTCGACTGCCTTTCGAGCAAGGGAACCTTTACCTTTAGCCTCACACTAACTCAGCTTAGAGGGAACACTGCTGGAGAGGTATGTCAAGGTGCAACCAGGCCAAGGTCACCCAGTGAGCTTTATGGCTGTGTGAGATCTGAACCCAGGTCTCCCAACCATGCCCTTCAAACCTCTCTGCCCCGCTGGTTCTCAAACTTTTCAACGTCTTTTCTATTACCAGCTTCGCGGGAAGCAATTCCAGCCATTCCTGCAACGGGCCTGTTAGGCAGGCCGGTATTATCCTGCAAAGAGCTAGTAGAGAAGAAACGACTGAGGCGAGATTGGAATCCACAGCTCACAGACTTTGCCAGTTCTTAGGTCTTTTAAAATTTGGGCATGGCAACTGCCCAAGTTTCACCGTGCCATTTCCCACCCTTCCAGGGTTAACGTTTAAAATACGTCTGCCTCTGTGTTGGGGCGGACAGTCTGCCCCACCAGGCAAAACTCAGACCCACACCACTGATCTAAAGCATTGGACTAAAATCTCAGAGAGCCGGATTCGGATTCTGTATCCTAACAAATTTCTAGGCTGTGACGGAAACGGTTTGGACAGGCGTGGGCTTGATTTGCTACAATTCCACCGGGCCTGCAAGACGGACCTCTTCCAACGACCTTTGGTTGAGGCAGCGGGCTTCTCCCTCCTTGGGTTCCTCCATCAGTTGCCTGGGTCCTTTGAGATCCTAAATTTTAAGGATCTCCAAGCGAAAACTTAAATTTGACATCATTAACCACTGAGAGATCTGGTTCTCACTAGAGTCGTATTATGTGATGCTGTATTGTATTTTAAAATGTAAATTGTGTTTTAAATTGTTTTAATTGTATTCAGGGGTCATTTCGTAGAAAAAGAGGTGCAGGTGCTCATTAACATAACTCATTAGCATAGCTTATTTGCATATACCACACCCCCTGACATCACCAGAAGTGTGTCAGAAGGCAACACCCACCATTCAGGCTCCACTGGACAGTTTTGTATTGCTAGGTATTGGGGGTGGGAGAGAACGTGCAGATCTGTCCTCGCACTTAACTGGCAGCTTCTTGAGGGCTGCTGGGAGCAGGGGGTGGGGCTTGTTGCATGTGCCCGCCCCCTGGGCTCTTTACTGCCGGAGCTCCGCTCCTGTGCACTCTTGCAGGAAGTGACCCCTGATTGTATTGTAGTTTATTGTTGGAAGCCGTTCTGAGCCCATCAAGGGGAGGGTGGGATATAAATCCAAAAAATAAAATAAAATAAAATAAATCCAACCTGGACTTCCTCCTTCCCAGTTTCCCCCCAACTGTTTTTGAGGCCAAGTAGCCCTCCCCCCTCCACAGAGCCAGCAGAGGACAGGGGCTGGGACCCCATCGATAAGGGTACTGGAACAGCCAGGGAGTCACAGAGAGTCCAGGAAATTGCTCAGGACAACAGGGGTCATTTCCTGCAGAAGCACACAGGAGCGGTACTCCGGAAATAAAGAGCCCAGGGGGCGGGCACATGCAACAAGCCCCACCCCCTGCTCCCAGCAGCCCTCAGTCAGAGTAAGAGGCAGCCAGGGAAGCTGCAGATCCCCCCCCCGGCCCCCCGGCCCCAAACAGTCCAGTGGCACCTTTAAGACCAAGTTTTATTCAGGTACAAGCTCTCCCTCCTCTGCGAGGACAGATCTGCAC
>NW_015170928.1:344216-350098 GCF_001447785.1 Gekko japonicus | reverse complement strand
TAGAACACGAGGGCATCCAATGAAGCTGATGGGCAGTAGGTTCGGGATGGACAAAAGGAAAGTCTACTTTACACAGAGAGTGATTAAAACGTGGGATTCGCTGCCAGAGGATGTCGTGGTGGCCACAGGAACAAACAGCTTTGAAAGGGGATTAAACAGATTCATGGAGGATAGGTCGATCATGGGCTACTAGCCATGGGGACTAAACGGAACCTCCACATTCGGAGGCAGTCACCCTCTGAATCCCAGAGTCAGAAGACAGCATCAGCAGAAGGCCTCGGCCTCTATGCCCTGCTGTTGGCCCTCCAGAAGAACTGGCTGGCCACTGTGTGAGGCAGGATGCTGGACTAGATGGGCCACTGGTCTGATCCAGCAGGGCTCTTCTGATGTTCTTATCAGGGAAGGCCTCGGTCTCTCTGCCCTGTCGTTGGCCCTCCAGAAGAACTGGTTGGCCACTGTGTGAGACAGGATGCTGGACTAGATGGACCACTGGTCTGCTCCAGCAGGGCTCCTGTTATATTCTTATCAGGGAAGGCCTTGGCATCTCTGTTGTGGGCCGTCCAGAAGAACTGGGTGGCCCCTGTGAGAGACGGGATGCTGGACTAGACGGACTATTGGTCTGATCCAGCAGGGCTCTTCTGATGTTCATATCAGGGAAGGTCTCGGCCTCTCTGCCCTGCTGTTGGCCCTCCAGAGGAACCGGTTGGCCACTGTGTGAGATAGGATGCTGGACTAGAGGGACTACTGCTCTGATCCAGCAGGGCTCTTCTGATGTTCTTAAGGTGGACTTTGACCAAGCAGCGTAACTAGGCAACAGAATTTTCCCTCCTCAAAAGATAGAACATTCTGGCAGACGGGAAGTCAGGTGACACCAAGATCTGAGTTCCAGGGAGGGAGACACCTGTCCAATCCTGGCTCCCAGTTCGTCACCCCCACACATACACACCCAGCCCACCTGCACCACCTTCCCGGTTGCGGCTCACCTGGCACCAGGGACACAGCGGACGTACATGCAGCTGACCCGGTTCCCGCGGTTGCTCTTGGTCAGGAACACCTCAATGGTGTCCAGATCCCGCTGGTTATACTGAAAATCTGCCCGGTCCGTTAAGTGGAGCTTCCATCGGGTCATGGCGCTACTCCGCAGGGAGCTGCTGCTGGAACTGCCGGACGGTTCCGGTTCCGGGACCACTGCGTAGGTGGGCTCCGGCGGCAAGAAAGCTAACTTGGCAGCGATCCGGCCGGGGCAGGGCGGGCAACAGAAGAGACAACAGAGTTCGCTGACCGAAAGCCCGTTCATGGCTGCTGGTGATGAGTCACAGACTCGGGAGGCGGGATAATTTTTCGGGGGAGAGGGCGGGGAGCAGTAGACCCTCTCCGAGAAACCAGCAAATCCAGCCAGTTAGGAAAGTGTTTCAGCTTCCGGGGAGATAAACAGAACCTTTATGACATGCCTCTCTGGAACAGCCATGGTCGGGGTCTCCCGCATTCCGGCGTAGGGCCTGAGAACCACAGCCACTCTGGCTGAACACATGCTCCGCTGCGCAGCCGCCTAAAGAAGAAAAAGAAGAGATTGGATTTATACCCCATGGCCGTTCACTACCCAAAGGAGTCTCAGAGCAGATTACGAACTCCTTTCCCTTCCTCTCCCCACAACAGACACCCTGTGAGGTTAGAACATAAGAACATAAGAGATGCCAATGTTGGATCAGGCCAAAGGCCCATCCAGTCCAACACTCTGTGTCACACAGTGGCCAGAAATACCAGGTGCCATCACGAGGTCCACCAGTGGGGCCAGGACATTAGAAGCCCTCCCACTGTTGACCCCCCCCCCAAGCACCAAGAAGACAGAGCATCACTTGCCCCAGAGTCCCTATCTATACCTTGTGGCTAATAGCCACCGATGGACCTCTGCTCCATATGCTTATCTAATTCCCTCTTGAAGCCGTCCATGCTTGTAGCCGTCGCCACTTCCTGTGGAAGTGAATTCCAAGTGTTTCCCTACTCTTTGGCTGAAGAAGGACTTCCTTTTATCTGTTCTAACCCTACCGCTCAGCAATTTCATGGAGTGCCCACGGGTTCTTGTATTGTGAGAAAGGGAGAAAAGTACCTCTTTCTCTACCTGCTCTTTCCCATGCATAATCTTATAAACCTCAATCATGTCACCCCTCAGTCGTCATTTCTCCAAGCTAAAGAGCCCTAAGCGCCTTAACCTTTCCTCATAGGGAAAGTGTTCCAACCCTTTTATCATTCGAGTTGCCCTTTTCTGAGGCTGAGGTGGGGCTGAGAGAGCTCTGGCAGAAACTGCTCTTTTTCAAGAACAATTGTGCCAGAATTATGGCTTGCCCAAGGTCATCCAGCAGCTGCAAGTGGAGGAGTGGGGAAATCAAACCCGGTTCTCTCAGATTAGCGTCTGAGCACTTAACACTACACCAAACTGGCTCTCCTAAGTGTTTTACTTAGTCACATACACCATGGTCCGGTTGGTTGCAAGTAATTACTACATCCTCTGGCAGCAAATTCCACACTTTAATCACACTAACGCAGCCAACTAAGGAAGAAGAAGAAGAAGAAGAGATTGAATTTATACCCCGCCCTTCACTACCCGAAGGAGTCTCAGAGCGCCAAACAATCTCCTCTCCCTTCCCCTCCCCACAACAGACACCCTGTGAGGCAGGTGGGGCTGAGAGAGCTCTGACAGGAACTGCTCTTTTTCAGGAACAGCACTGAGAGAACTTGTGACTGACCCAAGGTCACCCAGCCGGCTGCATGTGGAGGAGGAGTGGGGAATCAAACCCGGTTCTCCCAGATTAGAGTCCGCGCACTTAACCGCCACACCAAACTGGCTCTGAAAAAAAGAGAGGAAACTGGTTATCAGAACACCCGGACAGCACACTGATCCCAAATGCGCACATTAGGAAACCCGTGCGCCTCTCCGAAGGTACAAAACCTCCCCAGATGCACAGGAAACACACTCCAGAAACAATGCACACGTGACAGAAGTTCACCTCCAAAGCATCAGCCCCAATGGAATGCGCATGGCACGATTCAGTGTCACAGCTGTAGCTGTCAAACGCAAGGGATGCCGTCTCATCTGGTGTACGGGGGGGGGGGGGACTCCCGCCTTTGCGATTGCAAAATTATTCCAGAGTAGCATGTGGCAACGCCTGGCAGATTCTCAGAAGCCTGAAAGCTTTCTCAAGAAGAATTTTGGGAGGTCAGGGGAACGCTCAGTAGACTGCTTCTCCCCAGTAACCCTGGGAGATTTTGAACCACAAGGTTAGGAGGAAAGGAAACGGCCATTGCGTCAACGCCCCTGGTGAGGCAAGCCTTGGTCGACACCTGTTTGCCCTGATGGCTAATTAGAACCTCCAGGTTCAGAGGCAGTCTACCGTTGCACACAAGATGCCGGGGAACGGGGGGCTATTTTATCGTGCTCCCGCATCCACGCCAGCCATTGCTCCTTTTCTAGATTCCACTGCCACGCCCACACCAGCATTCTAAGCTGAGTTAGCGTGAGCCAGCCCACAGTTTTTTTAGCCTCCGGCTCACACATTTTTGCCTTCGCCCAGGAAGGACGGCTTTCCAGAGCAAACTGATTTATGCCGCAGCCCAATCGCTCGCTCGCAACTTGAATGCCAGGAGCTCTCACCAAGGAGGATTTTTGTTCACAAGACTCCGCAGCTTAGAGGGAGCATGACCCCCTCCCGAGGCATAAAGTCTAGGGAATCCCAAGCAGTAGCATTCCCAGAACGCCCAAGTCCACAGCCGAGACAGAATCACACCCTTCTAACCAACTCCGACAGCCTCCCTCCCCCCTCCTCCCAAACCAAACCACGTCCCAACGGGTCCCTCACCTGTGCCAGTCAGACCACAGGGAGGTGAGTAATTCAGGCGGCCCTGGGCCACGTACTCTCCTCGGCACAAAAGCCCAGCCCCGTGACTCATGAGAAAGGCACACACGTCCCACAGCTGCACCCAAAAGGGGACACTTCGAAACGGCATCCTGGTCAGCATCCCCCCACCCCCCAAAACCCAATCCGGTCCCAGGAAGCCTTTTTGCTGCTGCCATGGAAACGCAAACGTGAGCAAGCTGGAAGAAGAGGCAGGAGAAGGCAACAGAGGAACTGGTAACTGGGATCCTGAGGAACTGTCTTCCGGACAATGCCCCCTCTAAGCTGCGGAGCCTTGTGAGCAAAAATCCTACTTTGTGAGCTCCTGGCATTAAAGCTGTGAGCCAGCCATTGGGCTACTGCACCAAGCAGTCTGCTCTGGAGCCATCCCTTCCTGAGCGAAGACAACAATGGGTGAGCCGGAGGCTAAAAAACTGAGAGCTAGCTCACACTAAACTCAGTTTAGAGGGAACACTGCACCCGGGTAGGCTGGAGAGCGACAGGGGCCGACAGAGGCACACGGCAGGTTCACAAGACTGTTGCCAAGTCCAGATAGGGGGATTCCTGGACATCTGGGGGGGCGGGCAGGGTTTGGGGAGAGCGGGGATCGGAGCAGGTTATAATGCCGCGGAATCCACCCTCCAAAACAGCCCTTTCCTCCAAGAAAGCTGTTCTCGCTGTAGATCAGTGGTAATTCGGGGAGATGTCCAGGAGATTGGCAACCCTGCTTCGCGAGGGTCGCTTCTCCTGCAGGGATCCTTCCTGATCCACCGTAACAACAACAACCTACTACTACATAACTACAGCAACCCTACTAACACCAGCACCATGTGATTTAGAGGGAGTTGTATGGTGGTTTATATGGGGGTAAAAAGGTAAAGGTTTCCCTTGCTCGAAAGCCAGTCGAATCCGACTCTAGGGTTGCGGTGCTCATCTCCGTTTCAAAGCCGAAGAGCCAGCGCTGTCCGAAGACGTTTCCTTGGTCATGTGGCCGGCATGACTAAACACCGAGGCGCACGGAACGCTGTTCCCTTCCCACCAAAGTGGTCCCTATTTATCTACTTGCAATGTCTTGCTTTCGAACGGCTAGGTTGGCAGGAGCTGGAACTAGAGACGGGAGCTCACTCCATCATGCGGCGCACTCGGGTCTCGAACTGCTGAACTACCGACCTTCCACAGCCTGCAGCTCAGCGTCTTAAACACTTGAGCCACCGCAGCTCCTTATAGGTGGGTAGGAAATGGGAATAAGAAAAAGAAGCAGATGCAAACCGGATCTGGATTAAGTTTAATTTGACGGTTATGCAGATGGAATGTAACCTCGGGTTTGTTTTGTTTTGTTTTGTTTAAATTATGAAACGGGGTGTAATATAGAAGAGTATGAAACAGATTTATGAAATACGAAACCTATACTCCATAAAGATATAATTATAAAAAAAAGAATAACACCAACAGCACCTATTGGGTGCCAGCAGCTAAGCGAACCCACATCAAAGCCGGGGCGGGGGAGGGATCCGGCGTTACTTTCCCCCCCGAAAACAAACAAACAAACAACCTGATGATGATGACATAAGCCTGGTCCGGTGCATCTCGGGAAAGGGGGGGAAAAAAAAAGAGGGACCATGCAGTGGAAAGGAAGCAGACACAAGGAGCCCGGGTGTAATCCAGCCCCCCCCCTTCCTTTCCGCGCGCGCGCACACGTCGCACTTTAATCCGATTGTTCCGAAGGTGTCTTTCGGGCCGGGAGAATCCCCGACGGGCCAAAGGGTTCTGTCCTCCTCGGCAATGCAAGGGAAGCTCGCCAATGCACAAAAAGAGACCCCAGACAACACACAGGGGGCTCGCCCACAGGGGGGGAGGCGGCCGGACTGCTCGGGATCCAGCTCCGGGGCTCGCTTGGCGGCTTCCTCCCGGGAAGGCGTATTCGAGGACCGCGCTGACTCGGCGCTCCTCTGCAAAAGCCCGGGCGGGGGGGGGGGGGGGGGGGAGGAGGGG
>NW_015170928.1:326439-343956 GCF_001447785.1 Gekko japonicus | reverse complement strand
GCCAGGCGCCCCCCGATGGCGTCCGCCGCGCTTGGCATTACGCGCCGGGCCTGGCCGCCGGGGCGCACGGCTGCTCCCGCTCCTGCTGCTGCTGCGCTCCGGCGAGGATGCACCGCCCCGCTCCAGCCTCTCCTCCTCCTGCTCTCGGGAGGCGGATGTGACGGGAGAGGAGGCTGCGCTGGAAATGACGACAGGGAGGGAAGGGGGGGGACCGGTGGAAGGTGGGCTCCCGGTCGCCCCCCAAAGCCAACCCCCCCGTTCAAGAGTCTTCCGGCGGCGGAGGAGGCACAGCTGCGTCTCTGCATGAGTGCCGGCCCGGCCCTGGGCGGCTGGGCTGAGTCACCCGCTGGGCATCAACAGGCTTCCGCGGAGAGAATGTCCGTCGGAGAAAGGGGCGCCCTGATGGACTGGCTCCAGTGAGGCGAAGGTTTTGTCCTCTGAGGATGAGCGTCGGAGATCAGGAAGGAAAGGGGGGGCTGTCGCCGGCCGGATCGCTTCCATTTCATGGCCTGGTTCCAGGTCCTCCTCACAAGGGTGTAGACTTTCCAATTGCGGGGGGCTGGGGCTGGGCCAGAGGCATTGCTTTGCTAGGAGCAAGGGTGGCTCCCGGGGGAGGCTGAGCACCATCCTGAAAATTTCCGAGGAGGCTGACGCCCCGACGCCCCCACGAAGATTACGCCTATGCCTCCTCATATATGTATTCTCAACAAGAAGGACTGTACATCCTCTGTATTTTAGTGTATTTCTTTTTCAGGATAGTATCAGGGCCGGCCCCAGCTTATCTTGCACCCTAGGCGAGGATCCCTTCTGGTGCCCCCCCATGCGCCCACCAACAGCCAAGTTGACAACCAGAGGGCGCGAGGAGAGTCTCCAGGCTCCCCCGTCAGGGTGCCTGGAGAAGAGGCTGACCGGCAGGGCGCTCACAAGCTGTCGCTCCCCCGGCCCCTGCTGCTGCTCCTGCTCCTGCTGCAGCTTCCAGACCCTGGCCGCAAGGAAGAGGAGGAGGAGAAGCGCTTTGCTGGGAAGCCGAGGGGGCAGGCAGGGAGAAGTTAGCCAGCCAAAGAGGCGGCGGCGGTGGCAGCCACCCAGTCAGGGAGATGCAAGGCTTTTGGCGGGTGCGGGGCGGCGGGGGGGGGGGGCGGCGGGTGCAGTATGGCAAATGCCTAGTTCACCTAGTGAGCGAGCCGGCCCTGGATAGTATATTAGAATACTGGATGTAATGCAAGGAATATTGGGGTGTTTTGCTGGCAGAACACGGCACCCACCTCAAATAAGAAAAAAAAAATGCTGTTCAGTTACTGCCACACCTGAGAGGACAGGAGACGAATGGAGAGTCTCAGCTTACTTCCCACAATTAGGAAAGATACCTTCATACATTTATCCCCTGTTTTGACATTGCTTTACTGTCCTTTCCCCCTTAATTAAATCAAAATGACTGTTGACCTTGTTATTTAGTTTTGTCTTGGCATATCTTCAGACATCTTCATCGTGTCACGTCTTAATTTGCTGTTCAGCCTCAGTGGATAAGTTCGGACTCTTACCTTCCATCCCAAGGTATTTGGGAAAAGAAAGCTGATACCTTGAATAAACCTGTGCTGGTCTTAAAGGTGCCACTGGACTCTAAATTTGTTCGATTTCATGGCCTGATAGCCTTCCAGTCTTGTTTCCCCCACCCTCCCATAACTAAGATATAGTTCACACTTCCTGCTTCCTTTGAAAGTTTCTGCCACAATCAATCGGTATTTCTTTAACGTATCACAAGCCTTTGGGGGGAGGGGGAACATAGTAAGTTTCCATTATTCCCTATGGGCAAGCATGCATTCTCTGTTGGCAATCAAGGGGCCCAGTCACACGGAGAATTTGCCACGCGAAAGGCATGAATGTCGGGCGGATTTTCGGGGCATGATCACACCGCAACATCTGGGAAGCGTAGCACACCTGTGGCCAGCCCATGGTGTCCCGCCGAAGATGCAGAGTTAAAAAGTACCAAGGAAAGTGCACTAGTATCCGGAAAACGCGCGGCACAGGAGGGCGTCTGATCGCGGGAGCACTAGTATCCCGTGGCATCCGGCGCCCGTCCACGTCCCGTCGCAAACCGGATGTTTTTCGTAAGCGCATGTTTACAAACATGAAACTGAAAGCAGTGCTGCTCCATGGAACTGCGCATGCACACAAACACGAAACGCTTGTGTGATCGCACCACTTCTTTGCCACGCTGCAGCATCGCCATGTGATCGCCAGCTAACAGCCTAAGCACAGAGACTCAGGGGACCGTGTGATCGGGCTACTGCGCTTTATTTTGCTCTGGGGCGAACAGCCATGCCTCCCCCCGCATTATCTGGTTTGTGTGACCGGGGCCAAGTATCGTCTATTGGCAATCGCTGTCCTTAGTTGTAGTGCGTCTGTCCAATTGGACCGGGCTGAATTTTACTGCATCAGCTGTGATCAGAGCATTCAAACTCCCTCCTGCCGTGGCGGCAGACTTATTTACCTTTGGAGGAGGGTTCCCTCTGCAACTCTGCCTGAGTCACTGCTCTGGCCTCACAGAATCAGTCAGGGCCAGATTAAGGCACAGCCCAACAACGGTGCCCCTTGGCACTAAAACTTGCCTTGTTTATATGAAAAATAGGGCATGCCTCCTTTCCCTTGGTGCCCTAAGCATGTGCTTATTTTGCTTAACAGTTCATCCAGGGCTGGAATCAGTGATTCTGCCATGTTCATGCATCTGATTCCATTGGAGGCTTCGATATCCCACAATGCCATGTGGCAGCTGGCTGGCTTAATCCTAGAAGTGGCTGCCTGCTGCATATCTGTATGAGTTGCCGGACTGGCATTGCCTTCTGGTAGTCTCTGCCAAAGGCATGGGATTCGGGTACATCTCTGCATAAAGCATGAGTCATTGCCTCCAATTTTAATTCAGAAGAGTAAGCCTCAGGCGACTCGGAACAGGGTACTGGGATATAAGGATCACCCAGTGAAAAGGAGACGACATGAAAGGGCTTCACTTGTGGAACTCAGCGTCACCCGATGCAGCAACAACCACTAGCTTTGGGCTCTGGAAACAGCAAGGCTAATTCCTGGAAGTTGGATGTATATTGATGGCTGTGAGCGGTGAAAGTGAAATGGAACCTCCAGGTGCAGAGGTAGTTTACCTTTGATCACCAAATGTTTGGGTCAAGCAGCAAAGAACAGCCCAACTTGTGAGCTGCACCCAAACAGCATCCAAGGAGCTCGGGGAGGCATGCGTGGTTCTCCCCTTTCCTTTTTTGGCCTTCACAACAGTCGTGTGAGGCCACTGTGTGAGACAGGAGGCTGGACTGGATGGATGATTAATCTGATCCAGCAGGAGTCTTCTTATGTTCGTATGAAGGCCTTGGTCTCTATGCCCTGTTGTTGACCCTTCAGAAGCTGGTCAGCCACTGTGTGAGACAGGATGCTGGACTAGGTGGACCACTGGTCTGATCCAGCAGGGCTCTTCTGATGTTCTTATCAGGGAAGGCCTTGGCCTCCAGGCCCTGTGGCTTTCAATGAACCTCCTGGTTTTCTCTATGCCCTATTTTGGCCCTCCAGGGGAACTGGTTGGCCACTATGTGAGACAGGATGCTGGGCTAGATGGTCCACTGGTCTGATCTAGCAGGGCTCTTCTGACGTTCTTATCTGGGAAGACCTTGGCCTCTATGCCCTGCTGTTGGCCCTCCAGAGGAACTGGTTGGCTGCTGTGTGAGACAGGATGCTGGACTAAAAGGACCAGTGGTCTGATCCAGCAGGGCTCTTCTTATGTTCTTATCAGGGAAGGTCTCGGCCTCTCTGCCCTGTTGTTGACCCTCCAGAGGAAGTGGTTGGCCACTGTGTGAGACAGGATGGTGGACTAGATGGACCACTGGTCTGATCCAGCAGGGTTCTTCTGATGTTCTTACCAGGGAAGGCCTCGGCCTCTATGCCCTGTTGTTGGCCCTCCAGAGGAACTGGTTGGCCACTGTGTGAGGTAGGATGCTGGACTAGAGGGACCACTGGTCTGATCCAGCGGGGCTCTTCTGATGTTTTTATGTTTAATCTCAGTGAACTGTGGCAAAGTGTGTATGCTCAAATCCTGGAATTAATCTTGGACATCCTTCTGACTTCATGGAAATAACGTGTGAAAAGAGAGAACTCCGAAATCAATGGTGGGACAGAATGGGCAAAATCAGTTCCAGCCGTGTGATGCAGAAACCTCGTCGAACCGAAGCAGGTCCAGATGTGGTCACAGTTTGGCGGACACATCTCCTGCGAATCCACATTCAGGGCAACCCTCATCAGAGGTAAACTGTTCTCAAACTGTTGAAGTTGATGGGTTTACAAAGACGTAACTTCTTAGGACTGTGCTGGTTGAGTTCCACGATGCGGGAGAGACTGGATATGCCGTAAATGCCCCGAATTCAAGCAATGAATTTCCGTGTAATGGAGATTGCATGTTCAGGCCCACCCTCCTTCCTGGGTGCTTACAAGCCCCTCCAGCACTACCTGTCCACACATTTAGGGATTTTATTTATTTCTTCCAAATAGATAAGTGACCAGTAGAAATGTTGCTAGAATCATAGAGTTGGAAGGGACCTCCAGGGTTAACCAATCCAACCCCCTGCACGATGCAGGAAATTCACAAATACCTCCCCACACACACACACACACAGGCAGTGAGTGACCCCTGTTCCACACCCAGGAGATGACAAAAAACCTCCAGGATTTCCAGCCAAACTGGCCTGGAGAAAAACTGCTTCCTGACCTCGAATTGGCGATCAGGATCTCCCTGGGTGTGTAAGAAAGGGTCACGAGAACTAAGCACTGAGGCAACCCTTCCTGCCCTCCCTTCTCAGGATCCGCCTAAGTTAACAGAATTCGTACTGCTGTCAGATGGCCATCTTGCCTCTGTTTGACAACCTTCCAAGGAGAAAGAAGAGATTGGATCTATACCCCGCTCTTCACTACCCAAAGGAGTCTCAGAGCAGCTGGCAAACTCCTTTCCCTCCCCCTCCCCACAACAGACACCCTGTGAGGTAAAAGAAGAAGAGATTGGATTTATAACCTGCCCTTCACTACCCAAAGGAGTCTCAGAGCGGCTCACAAACTCCTTTCCCTTCCCCTCACCACAACAGACACCCTGTGAGGTAAAAGAAGAAGAAGAGATTGGATTTATACCCCGCCCTTCACTACCCAAAGGAGTCTCAGAGGGGCTTACAAACGCCTTTCCCTTCCCCTCCCCACAACAGACACCCTGTGAGGTAAAAGAAGAAGAGATTGGATTTATAACCTGCCCTTCACTACCCAAAGGAGTCTCAGAGCGGCTCACAAACTCCTTTCCCTTCCCCTCACCACAACAGACACCCTGTGAGGTAAAAGAAGAAGAAGAGATTGGATTTATACCCCGCCCTTCACTACCCAAAGGAGTCCCAGAGCGGCTCACAAACTCCTTTCCCTTCCCCTCCCCACAACAGACACCTTGTAAGGTGGGTGGGGCTGAGAGAGCTCTGACAGAAACTGCCCTTGAGAGAACAGCTCTGACAGAAGTATGGCTTGCCCAAGGTCATCCAGCCAGGGGCAAGTGGAGGAGTGGGGAATCAAACCCGGTTCTCTCAGATTAGAGTCCACACACAACCACGACACCAAACTGGCCACCACCTCCCGAGGAAGCCCGTTCCACTGAGGAATGGCTCTAACTGTCAGGACGTTCTTCCTAATGTTTAGCCCGAAACTCTTCCGGTTTAATTTCAACCCGTTGGTTCTGGTCCGACCTTGTGGGGAAACAGAAAATGACTCCACACCATCCTCTATGTGACAGCCCTTCAAGGACTTGAAGATGCCAGTCCCCAGATCCCATAGGGGTTCGCTCGGTTTTCGGGGCTTCTGCCTGCGGCCGGCCAGCAGGGGAAACCCCGTCCCCAAACAGCAACGTTGCTGCATGACATCCCCAATGCAGTGAGGTCACCTGGATGTGACACCGTCACATCCAGTTGTAGCGTGGTGAGAATGGTTGGCCTTGGGACTGGCTTTCAAGAATCAGCCGGATTGCTGAATTTTTAGTGGAGCTTGAGGGCTCTCAAGCTCCTTTGGGCTTCCGGGAGAGAAGCCCAAAGCAGGGGGCTTGATCTAGACCCCCCACAAGCGGTGGCGAGCGGGTAGGAGTCCAGGATCACTCCGAAGCAGGGCTCTGGCAAGAACATCCAAGGCAGCCATGGATGCGCAGCTGTAGCTGCCAGGAATGAGGGGGGGAAACCATAATACCTTTTACAAACAACTAAGAAGACTCTGAACACCGTGAACAGGGGTCATTTCCTGCAGGAGCACACAGGAGCAGAGCTTCAGCAGTAAAGAGCCCAGGGGGTGGGCACATGCAACAAGCCCCACTCCCTGCTCCCAGAAGCCCTCAGTCAGAGCAAGAAGCAGCCAGGTAAGTTGCAGAGCTCTCCCCGGCCCCCTGGTCCAAGACAGTCCAGTGGCACCTGTAAGACCAAGTTTTATTCAGGTACAAGCTCTCCCTCCTCTGCGAGTACAGATCAACACTTTCCTCCCTCCTCCAATAGCTAGCAATCCAAAACAGTCCAGTGGAGCCTGAGCGGTGGGTGTTGCCTTCTGACACACTTCCGGTGATGTCAGGGTGTGTGGCATATGCAAATGAGTTATGATAATGAGTTATGCTAATGAGCTCCTGCAGCTCTTTTTCTTTGAAATGACCCCTGACCGTGAATAACTGTAAAGCAACAAGACCAAAGAATCTTTACTTGACTTTAAGCTCTTTAAGTCCTTTAAACATTAACATAAGAAAATGGAGGGATGAGGAGTTTCTTCTCCGCCCCCCCCCCCCCACACACACACATTTCTTTCTGGAGCGGCTTTGAAGAGAACTTAAAAGAGACTTATTAACCTGGTGGGCTAAAGAAGGGAGAAAGGTGAATGTTTGAGAACTATCCAACAGATTTTTGAGATTGGCAAAACCCTGTTGTGGAATATACTACTGATTTATTTTGGGAACTCTTAACGTTTTTTCTTTCTTTCTTGGAACAACTTTTACTTTATTGATGCTTCCTCTCTCCTGGATCTATAGCAAAATTGCTTGGTTGGTTGAGAGCTATTTACTGCAGTTACTGCGAACTCTGCAAGACCTTATTGTGGATTATAATACTGCTATATTTGGGGATTTTTATTTTTACCTCTATCTTTTTCTGGATTAATTTTTATTCTGTTGTGTGGAAGTCTCTTTCCCATTGGATTTATAATATACCCAGGGGTCATTTCGTAGAAAAGAGGTGCAGGAGCTCATTAGCATAACTCATTAGCATAACTTATTTGCATATGTCACACCCCCTGACATCACCGGAAGTGTGTCAGAAGGCAACACCCACCGCTCAGGCTCCACTGGACTGTTTTGGATTGCTAGCTATTGGGGGTAGTGGCAGCTATGGGGGGGGGGGGGCGTGCAGATCTGTCCCCACAGAGGAGGGAAAGTTTTTACCTGAATAAAACTTGGTCTTAAAGATACCACTGGACTGTTTTGGATTGCTAGCTATTGGGGGGAGGGGACGTGCAGATCTGTCCTCACAGAGGAGGGAGAACTTTTACCTGAATAAAACTTGGTCTTAAAGGTGCCACTGGACTGTTTTTGGGCCGGGGGGCTCTGCAGCTTACCTGGCTGCTTCTTGCTCTGACTGAGGGCTGGTGGGAGCAGGGGGTGGGGCTTGTTGCATGTGCCCGCCCCCTGGGCTCTTTACTGCCGGAGCTCCACTCCTGTGCGCTCCTTCAGGAAATGACCCCTGAATATGCCCAACTGGAATTATATGAAGACTATATCAAAAGGATTACAACTAAATAAATGTAAAACTCTATGGTTTGAAGCTGGTTTCACCATAGAGTTTTGCCCCAAAACCAGAGACCTGCCATCGCCAGTGCAATGACATCACTTGAGCATGACATCGCATTGGGGACGTCCCAGAACGCCCCCCAAATCCCCCTGCTGGCACGACAAGACGATCTGGCAACCATAAGCATGGCCCTGACCTGGATGGCCCAAGCCAGCCCGATCTCGTCTGATCTCGGAAGCTAAGCAGGGTCAGCCCTGGTTAGCATTTGGACGGGAGACCTTCAAGGGAGTCCAGAGCCTCTACGCAGAGGCAGGCGATGGCAAACCCTCTGTTCGTCTCTCGCCTTGAAAACTCTACAGGGTCACCATGAGTCAACTGCAAGCCGACAGAACACACGCTGCAATGCTGGCTACAGAAGAACACTTTCGGAGGGGGGGTTCCTCCTTTTGAAAAGGTGGGAGGGCATGGATTTGCTTGCTTCACCAGCAGGTGGCAGAGCAGGCCCACAATTTACGGATAAAAAGGCCAAGCGCTGTAGAGACACAGGGTTCCTCCTTTTGAAAAGGTGGGAGGGCGTGGATTTGCTTGCTTCGCCAGCAGGTGGCAGTGCAGGCCCACAATTTAGGGATAAAAAGGCCAAGCGCCATAGAGACACCCAGACAATGGTCAGGCAGGATTCTACCCACCCTCCATCACCTCAACCAATTCTGTGTTAAGAACCACTGGGGGCTGTTAGGGAGAGCACACAAATTTCCCAAGGTTCCCTCTAAGCTGTGGAGTCTTGTGAGCAAAAATCCTACTTTGTCAGCTCCTGGCATTAAAGTTATGAGCAATTGGCTGCTGCATAAGTCAGCTTGCTCTGGAGCCCTCCTTCCTGAGCCGAGACAAAAATGTGTGAGCCAGAGGCTAAGAAACTGTGAGCTGCCTCACACTCACACTGTGAGCTGCCTCACACTCACACTGTGAGCTGCCTCACACTCACACTGTGAGCTTAGAGGGAACACTGGCAACTTCCTGCTAGTCCAAATGAAACTGACGTAGGTCACATCAGGTGATTGCTCCTGCTTGCTCAGATGGTTTCCAGCTGCCGGTTGGGAAATTCCTGGAGATTTGGGGGTGGAGCCTGCGGAAGGCAGGGTCTGGGGAAGGAGAGACCTCAGCAGGGATTAGATGGCTCAGAGAGTCATTTTCTCCAGGGGAACTGATCTCTGTGGTCTGGAAATCGGCTGTAACTCCAGAAGAACTCCAGGCCGCACCTGGAGGTTGGCGACGCTATCGTCTACACTAGCCTGGCAGTGACTCTTCAGGGTCTGGGACTGAGATCTGCCCTCTTAGACTTTGTAAAACTGGAGACTACGAGGACTGACTCTGGGACCTCCGGTATGCACAGCATGGGCTTCACCGCCGAGCCACACAGGGCCAGATCGAGTGCTTTTGCTTGAGAGAGTGTTGCGTCGTAAAGCATCTGGTTGTCACAAGGTCCCCCAAGAGCACTACGGCCGGGGACCCAACATTTGTTGGTCACCCCGGGTCCCAAGGATGTGAAACTAGCTGTGACCAGGGCCAGGGCCTTTTCGGTGGCGGCTCCTACCTGGTGGAACGAGCTCCCGGGGGAGATCCGGGCCCTGCAGGACCTTGAGCAGTTCCGCAGGGCCTGCAAGACGGAGCTCTTCCGCCAGGCTGAGTTGGAGCCGCCCCCCCATTATACCATTATACCACCACCGTCAAGGTATCTTAAAGGATGCATCGACGAGGCCCGAGGAAGAACCTGGAAACTATTGAAGATCTGACAAGCTGTCGCCATTGGACACGTATAAGAACCTGGAAACTATTGAAGATCTGACAAGCCGACGCCATCGGACACATATATTATGGGAGTACCATCTGGAACTGCGGTGTTACCATCTTGGATTTAGGATATTAGTAATGGATTGAGTACTGTGGCTTTAGTGTTGGACGTTTTACTATGTTTTATATGTTTTTACCTATGGCATGGCAAATGACCTTGCCCCTGTTAGCCGCCCTGAGCCCACTGGGGAGGGCGGGATACAAATATGAAAAATAAATAAATAATAAATAAATAAAGTCTCTGATTTTCTTATCCCGATCAGTTCCTCTCCTGGCCCAAAACCTCTCGTGTGATCGGGGCCATAGTGTCTTTTTTACACAGCTTTGCTTTGCTTCTTAATTTTTTGCCGTATGGTGGCTTATTGTTGCATACATGTTGGAGAACCAAGGCAGTTGCCAGGGACTGAGGGTGAACTGGGAGCCCAGTGTTAGCACGGTCAAAACCTTACTTTTTAGCCTCGGATCCTTACCCTGCCTGGTCCACACAAATTCTTAATAAATTAAATCAGATTGGCCTATTCCCAGAAGATCTCTTCTATGGAAGCCTATACAAGGCAAGAGCAGCTGTCGTGCAGAGGCTTCGTGACATTGAATCACAAAATGAAGAAGCTTTGCTACACAAGAACTAGGTAAAGTTTCCCTTGCTCAAAAGCAAGCCAGTCGAATCCGACTCTAGGGTTGCGGTGCTCATCTCCGTTTCAAAGCCGAAGAGCCAGCGCTGTCCGAAGACGTTTCCGTGGTCATGTGGCCGGCATGACTAAACACCAAGGCGCACGGAACGCTGTTACCTTCCCACCAAAGTGGTACCTATTTATCTACTTGCAATTTCTTGCTTTCGAACTGCTAGGTTGGCAGGAGCTGGAACTAGAGACGGGAGCTCACTCCGTCATGCGGCACACTCGGGTCTCGAACTGCCGTCTTAGAAGACGTTCAGAGCTCAGTGGCAAAATTTTGTTGCTTAGCTACTAGGAAACGTAAACTTATTTTAGCTGAAAAAAATTGTGTGGTTCTTTTATTAACACTATTTTACTTTACTAATGTTATTAACTCTCTCCTGTTAATGTTTTTATATTATTCCCATGTTATCACTGTTTCAATCCCTTGTCAGTAAGAATTGTACTGTTTCACTGGCTCCTGCCGCAATAAATTTGATTGATTGATTGATTGATTGATTGAAACTAAGCAGAATCATCCGATGCTAGTACTTGGAAGGGCGACCTCCAAGGAATACCAGGGCTGCCCATGACGCAGAGGCAGGCAACGGTAAAACCACCTCTGAAACGTCATAACGTCATAACGTGTCAGCACTGCCATTCTCTGGAATGTGTGGGGGGAATCCTCCTTGCCTCTGCCTGTTTACACTAACGAAGTCTACTGTCTGGGTTTTATCTGCTTTTGCTTTTCTGACCTTGGGATGTACCAGCTGCTACCGACTCGCTGGGAACAAATTCTTTCCCCCCCGCGTGCGGACTTTGCTTATTGGCTTTCGCTTGTAAGGGGCGTGTTTTGAACCAAGTATAATTCAGGGTACCCTGATGCTTCGGGCCATTCCTGACACAAGAAGTACTCGTGTCATAGTTATGAAATACCAATAAACAGAATTCTTCTTATGAAGCACTGTGTGGTGTGATCTGACTATCGAACCCTCACATAACGTCATTATGATACGTCATAATGTATCATAATGCCCCTGTATAAATCGATGGTGCAACCTCATTTGGAATATTGTGTGCAAATCTGGTCACCACACCTCAGAAAGGATATTATAGCACTGGAAAAAGTGCAGAAAAGGGCAACTAGCATGATAAAAGGGTTGGAACACTTTCCCTATGAAGGAAGGTTAAAACGCTTGGGGCTCTTTAGCTTGGAGAAACGACGGCTGAGGGGTGACATAATTGAGGTATACAAGATTATGCATGGGATAGAGCAGGTGGAGAAAGAAGCACTTTTCTCCCTTTCTCACAATACAAGAACTCGTGGGCACTGCATGAAATTGCTGTGCAGTCGGGTTAGAACAGATAAAAGTGCTTCTTCACCCAAAGAGTGATTAACACATGGAATTCACTGCCACAGGAGGTGGTGGCGGCTACAAGCATGGATGGCTTCAAGAGGGAATTAGATAAACATATGGAGCAGAGGTCCATCAGTGGCTCTTAGCCACAAGGTATAGATAGGAACTCTTGCTCTGGCGCAAGTGATGCTTTGTATTCTTGGTGCTTGGGGGGGCAACAGTGGGAGGGTTTCTAGTGCCCTGGCCCCACTGGTGGACCTCCTGATGGCACCTGGTCTATTTGGCCACTGTGTGACAGGGTGTTGGACTGGATGGGTCATTGGCCTGATCCAACATTGGCTTTTCATATGTAATCTTATGTCTCTTGTCTTAAAAACAAGTCTAGCTCACCACCTAGTGGTTCATAATGCTAAAAGAGCTAGAACTTCTGGCTGCCAGACAATCTTAGGATCTCCTGGTGATACTATACACACTGCTATATGATAATTATTATAATGACCTTCCTCTCACAGGATAAAGCAGCTTCCTGGTATTGCCTGGTTAAACATGAGAGGGTGAAAGTTATTCAGCATCGGGCTATGAATTTCTGACCTTAACTGGATGGTCCTGAACAACAGACAATTTTGGGTTGTTGTGCTTATAGGTGATCAAATATGTCTCTCTTTTGGGTTTCTTTTTCTCATTGGGAGCCTTTTCATTTTGCCCATTTTTGTTTTACGAGTTCATGGTTTGTTGGTCTCTTTAACACATTTGGTGCCCAAAATAGTAATATTGAAAGGGCATACATTAAATGATGAAAAGCTGATGTCAAAGATGAGCAAAAAAGAAATACAGCCGTGACGCCAAATATATTGACTCAGAAGCAAACCTTATTGGGTTCAAGGTTTGTACCATTCGTGTAGTTCTGCTTAGGATTACGACAGTCATGAATGCTCTATGAATCACATTTTGCAAATGTGGTGAAGGACATCAGCAGAGCCCTGCTGGATGAGACCAGTGGTTCATCTAGTCCGGCACCCTGTCTCACACAGTGGCCGACCAGTTGCCCTGGAGGACCAAACAAGCAGGGCAGAGAGGCCGAGGCTGTCGTCTGAGGTCCACTGCCTCTGTACATGGAGGCTCCATTCAGTCACCATGGTTAGTAGCCACTGCTGGGCCTCTCCTCCGTGAATCTGTCTAACCCCCTTTTTAAAATTGTGCATGTGTGTGTGGGAAGGTAGGGACATATGTGTATTTCTGGTGGCAGTGTGAGAAATTTAAGAAGTTCTGGCAGACAATTTTGGATCAGATATACCTAATCACTGGTTGTGTTATCCCTTTTTCACCTCTTGTGTTGTTTTTGAATTATCGGCAAGATGATAAAGTCCCTAAAGCAAGAAAAGAGCTGACTTCACTTCTTCCAATAGCAGCCAAAACATCAATAGCTGCCACATGGAAATGCTCACATGCCCCTGCACTATCACTATGACAGTTTGGTCTAGTGGTTAGGAGCCCGGACTCTCATCTGGGAGAACCAGGTTTGATTCCCCACTCCTCCATTCAGCTGCTGGTGGGACCTTGGGTCAGTCAGAAGTTCTTTCAGAGCTGTTCTCTCAAGGGCAGTCCTCGAAAGAGCTCTCTCAGCTCCACCAACCTCACAGGCAATGCTCCCTCTAAGCTGTGGAGTCTTGTGCGCAAAGATTCTACTTTGTGAGCTCCTGGCATTAAAGTTGTGAGTGAGTGGTTTGGCTACTGGTTTGCTCTGGAGCCATCCTTCCTGAGCTAAGACAAAAATGTGTGAGCCGGAGGCTAGAGAACTGTGAGATAGCTCACACTCACTCAGCTTAGAGGGAACACTGCTCACAGGGTGTCTATTGTGGGGAGGGCAAGGGAAAGGAGATTGCAAGCCGCTCTGAAACCCCTTTGGGTAGTGAAGGACGGGATATAAATCCAATATCCTCCTCCTCCTCCACTGTCAGATATGCAAGTTGTTTATAATGGAAAGAACTACTTACAAGGTGAAACCACCCGAATCTAATTCACCTCATTCCGATGTTGTCTAACTGTGGTCTGTTAAATTAAATAACTTGTCGCGGGTGGGAGTGGTTCCCCAAAACATGAAGTATTTATTGTAATGTGAACTATGCATGGAAGTTATAAATTATGAATTCTGGTACTGCTTATTTCTTTTAATCTTCATTTGTGGAAGGTTGTGTTTGTGGGATTATATTAAGCATGTTGCTTTAACCGTATTATTTATAAAATGTTGAATAAAAAAAAGTTCTGTATGCTTGTGGCTGTCGCTATGTCCACAGGCAGTGAATTCTACAGTTTGTTTATTACTTGAGTAAAGAATTTCCTTTCATATGTCCTGAATCTGTTTCCCAACAGTTTCATTGGATGCCCCCCAGTTCTAATATTTGGGGGGGGGGAGTTCTCTTTGTCAGCTGTCTCCACCCCAGGCATAATTTTTATTATATACTGGACTTGAAGCAGCTTTTTAAAAGTGATTTCTTTATTCAGTTCAGAACACAACAAGGACAGACAGAACAATCCCAACTTATATACAATTTAGAACTAGCTAAACCACACCCCTAGAATACTAAGGTCCAATCATGAGCGAGCGCTTAAGACCAATAGGGTTTGTTCCCGCCGAAAGTCATAGTCTTTCTTGATTGGTCCGTTCCACAACATCAGCCAATCAGGTTGTTGATTTTAGGAAACTGGGAGTCTATGGAGCTTGAGACTGAAGCGCAGGCTCATTCTCCATTCAGGCTATCTACATAACGTAATACATAACAATTTTATAAACCTCTATCATGTCTCCCCTGCACCATCTTTTTTCTTGACTGAGAAGTCCCAGACCCCGAGCCCCATTCCACACAAAGCTGGACATAAAAAATAAAAATCCACAGGTCCAATCTGCACTTGGGAGTTTGCAAGCCAAGATGGCAGAGATGACGGAATTCCGAATCTGGGAATGACAGCTCGGTTTTTTGGCATGCCCTCTCCCCCAGCTGGGGTTGCCAGCTCCAGGTTGGGAAATCCCTGGACGTTTGGGGGTAGAGTCTGAGGAGAGACATCAGTGGGGTACAAGGCTGGAGAGTCCACCCTCCAAAGCAGCCATTTTCTCCAGGGGGACTGATCAATTGTAAACCTGGGACAACTGCAGCCCCCACCTGGAGGGTAACGGATAAATATATACACTGTTTATAATTAACATTCTATAAAGTGCATTATGTATTCTTATAAGGCAATGACAGGAGCGCTCCGTCCATGAATTTTAGCTGCACAATGCGTCTTTTGTAGGACTGGCAATAAGCATCCATACAGCTATAAATGAAAGCTTCCCCCCCCCTTTTGGAAGACTTCATGCAAGTAGAAGCAGGCTTGTAATTCTGGAAACTCCTGTTGGGGTTTGACTTTTAAAATACTGATGCACAATTGACTGGTAGTTATATTAAATGAACTGAACGTACTGAATGAACTGAATGTACTGAATGAACTGAATGTTATACTGAATGTACTGAATATATATACCTGATTAGGATGTTATAAGAATACACAATGCACTTTATAGAATGTTAATTATAAACAGAACACATTTGTAAATGATGTAGTTCATCCTACCTACCATGTGTTATATGTTATTTCAAAAAAAAAATTAATAAAAATTGTTTTGAAAAACAAATAAACAGAACACATTAATTTACAATAATTTCTAGCAGTGTATATTTATTCGTTACTTGACCCACCTGGTGGGTGGCAACTCTATTCTCGGCCCTTCACCCAGCACTTAACCTGTTAACTTTCCAGGACTATTTTCTCTCACCGGCTTCGGTCTCTCGATTCCAGCCCCGATGCATTCATACCTGGGTTGTGCTTCCCGGAATGCTGGCTTTCTCCAATGCTGAACTGGCTTTTTATTTTCCCAGTTGGTGTACTTCAGGCGAGGACTTGTGACTGAGGGGGAAGGATTTGGAAATCCCACCACGCCCGCCGAAACCTCCCCCCCCCGATTCTCTGCGCTCTCCGAGGGGAGACGTGTCAGTCTGCAGTGGGACAGCTAGGTTGAAGTCCAGCGGCACCTGGAGAGCCAGTTTGGTGCAGTGGTTGGGAGCAGTGTTAGCCTGAACTCCTGGTGAGTACAAGGCAAGTGCAGTACTGGGCAATACTCCCTCTAACCCAGTGGTGGCGAACCTATGGCACGGGGGCCAGAGGTGGCACTCAGAGCCCTTTCTGTGGGCTCGCGTGCCATCGCCCCAGCCAGGCCCAGACCATCATTAAAGTGTCGAATTCTCTGCCAAATAATTTTAAGAAAATGAAAGCATTTGGGATTGCTTTCCTTACTTTGTTTGGATCATCTTAAGTTAATGTAAGAGTTACTTTTTCTAAAGTAGAACCTCAGTATTCAGGTTAAATTGCCGTGTTGGCACTTTGCGATAAATACGTGGGTTTTGGGTCGCAGTTTGGGCACTCGGTCTCTAAAAGGTTCGCCATCACTGCTCTAACCTGTGGAGTCTTGTGGGGGAAAAAATTCTACTTTGTGAGCTACTGGCATTAAAGTTGTGAGCAAGCGACCTGGCTACTACATAAATTAGTTTGGCTCTGGAGCCGTCCTTCCTGAGTGAAGACAAAAATGTGTGAGCTGGAGGCTAAAAAACAGTGAGCCAGCTCACACTAACTCAGCTTAGAGGGAACACTAGTGCTGGGGCCAGGCGCCCTCCGGACATCAGCCCCTCTCGCCTGTTTTCGTGAGCGCAGTCTGAAGCGGTCAAGTACCCGCACCCACTGGGTACACCATCATCGTAATGAAATCACCGCCAAGGAGCCATGAGGAGAAAGCCAGCAGCTGCGGCCTGCCTGTTGACGAGGCCTCTGGGAACAGGTCAATGGGATTAAAGGAAGACTTTACAGGGATAGGGCTGCCAAACTCCAGGTGGGGCCTGGCAGGGGTCATTTTGTAGAGCAAGAGGCGCAGGAGCTCATTAGCATAACCTATTTGCATATGCCACACCCCCTGACATCACCAGAAGTGTGTCAGAAGGCAACACCTACCGCTCAGGCTCCACTGGACTGTTTTGGATTGCTAGCTATTGGGGGAGAGGACGTGCAGATCTGCCCTTGCAGAGGAGGGAGAGCTTGTATCTGAATAAAACGTGGTCTTAAAGGTACCACTGGACTGTTTTAGATTGCTAGGTATTGGTGGGGGCGGGCGTGCAGATCTGTCCTTGCAGAGGAGGGAGAGCTTGTACCTGAATAAAATTTGGTCTTAAAGGTGCCACTGGAGTGTTTTGGACCGAAGTGTGTCAGAAGGCAACACCCACTGCAAGTTACCTGGCTGCTTCTTTCTGGCTTGGACTGAGGGCTGCTGGGAGCAGGGGGCGGGGCTTGTTGCATGTGCCCGCCCCCTGGGCTCTTTACTGCCGGAGCTCCGCTCCTGTGCGCTCCTGCAGGAAATGACCCCTGGGGGCTGGAGATCTTCTGGAATAAGAACTGGTTTCCAGACTTACAGAGATCACTTCCCCTGGAGACAATGGCTGCTTTGGAGGTGGACTCTGTGGTGGTAAATGGTGGAGCCGGATGGAACATTGAATAGGCTTTAGTGTCAAGGGAAACAGTAGAGCTTCTCAGCTTCCAATCTCCTCCTCCTCCTCCTCCTCCTCTTCTTCTTCTTCTAACATCTGAGTAGTGGAGTGCAGCTGGGAACAGAGGATTAGTGCATAAGAACATAAGAGAAGCCAATGTTGGATCAGGCCAATGGCCCATCCAGTCCAACACTCCGTCACACAGTGGCCAAAAAAACCCAGGTGCCATCAGGAGGTCCACCAGTGGGGCCAGGGCACTAGA
>NW_015170928.1:324735-326308 GCF_001447785.1 Gekko japonicus | reverse complement strand
AGAACATAAGAGAAGCCAATGTTGGATCAGGCCAATGGCCCATCCAGTCCAACACTCTGTCACACAGTGGCCAAAAAAATACCAGGTGCCATCAGGAGGTCCACCAGTGGGGCCAGGACACCAGAAGCCCTCCCACTGTTGCCCCCCCCCCAAGCACCAAGAATACAGAGCATCACTTGCCCCAGACCATCTATACCTTCTGGCCAATAGCCACTGATGAACTTCTGCTCCATATGCTTATCTAATTCCCTCTTGAAGCTGTCCATGCTTGTAGCCGCCACCACCTCCTGTGGCAGTGAATTCCAAGTGTTAATCACTCTTTGGGTGAAGAAGTACTTCCTTTTATCCGTTCTAACCCGACTGCTCAGCAATTTCATGGCGTGCCCACGAGTTCTTGTATTGTGAGAAAGGGAGAAAAGTACCTCTTTCTCCACCTGCTCTATCCCATGCATCATCTTATAAACCTCGATCGTGCCTGTGCACATCCTGCACCAGTCCCCTCAATTCTTTCCTGGCTTTACCATATGATTACGGCCCGATGAAGGGTCGAAACGGAGATTCACCCGGGACATCCGTTGCTGTGGTTGATGCTGTGTGGTTAACCTCATGTCTTGTGGTTTAGCTTCACATGTTTAAATTCAACTTGTACGTGTACTGCATCTTTGAAGAATAGTTAATGAGAGGTCTTTTGTCATTTCAGACAGAATTTTGTGTGTATTCCTTCATTACAGTGTTTTTCAGATTTAGTATACTATACACACTGTATAGCCATGTTTTTTGTTATAGTCTCCGGGTGGTGGCCAGAGATCTCTCATAATTACAACTGGACTCCATGTAAAAGAGATCAGTTCTCCTGGAAGAAGAAGGATTTCGGGAGAAGGAGAGAGAAGAAGAGATTGGATTTATACCCCGCCCTTCACTACCCGAAGGAGTCTCAGAGCAGCTTACAATTCCTTTCCCCTCCCCACAACAGACACCCTGTGAGGTCGGTGGGGCTGAGAGAGCTCTCTCTCGAGGACTGTCCTTGAGAGAACAGCTCTGAGAGAACTCGTGACTGACCCAAGGCCACCCAGCTGGCTGCATGTGGAGGAGTGGGGGAATCAAGCCCGGTTCTCCCAGATTAGAGTCCGCGCTCCTAACCACGACACCAAACTAGCTCGCCAAACTGGAGCAAATGGCTGTTTTGGAAGGTGGACTCCGTGGCGGCCTTGTATCTTGCTGAGTCTCTCTCCTCCCAGAACCCTTCCCCCTCCATCCTCCAGGAATCCGGAGCTGGTAACCTTACCACCCTCAAGTCTCCAGGAATTTCCCCACCCAAAGGTGGCAACCCTGTTCCACCACTGCATATCCAAACCGCATTGTGTCGCGTTAACAGAGGCCATTTTTTAAAGGGAAGGAGGATGAGAACAACAACAACAAGAAAAAGAACCTGGAGGCCTTCAATTGACATGACAGAGATCCTAGGAGGGAGGAATTGCTTCGAACCGCAGAGGCAAGAGGGTCTGGAGGCAGGAGGCAGCAAAGTGCGGCGTCAGCGTTTCTGGAGACTGCTTTGCGGCAGAAGGGAGAGACG
>NW_015170928.1:322907-324607 GCF_001447785.1 Gekko japonicus | reverse complement strand
TGCACTTTGGACATGCATGTGCAGTGTAGAATGCAGACTGAAGCGTGCACAGTTTTGGGGGGTGGCGGAATGGCCTGGGTATAAACCACCCCAGGTTCGATTTGCAGAAGGAGGGGAAGCAAAATTGGAAGCTTCGGACAGCCCCAGTCAGTCCCGGATGGGCCGTTCAAAAGCAGCCATCGTTTCGGGACCTTACCCACCTACCGACCCAAAAGATGACTGGCGATTTGGTGTACTGGCAAGAAAACATACCTGCATTGGTCAGAGAAGGAGAAAGAATGAATATGCCTGATTCGGGGCAGCTGTTGTTGCCAGAGACTCCCTTTGGCATTCAGCGGGGAGAAAGAGTAACAAGGGTGTTGTTGAGGGTTGTTGGGTTGTTGTTTTTTTTACACAGATGCAACCAATGTTCCCTCTAAGCTGCGGAGTCTTGTGAGCCAAAATTCTACTTTGTGAGCTACTGGCATTAAAATTGTGTGAGCGAGCGATTCAGCTGCTGCATAAATGAGTTTGCTCTGGAGCCCTCCTTCCTGAGCTAAGGCAAAAATGTGTGAGCCAGAGGCTAAAAAACTGTGAGCTAGCTCACACTCACTCAGCTTAGAGGGAACACTGGATGCAACACAGCCTTGATTTATGGCCTACTCGCTGCTGCAAGCTGCGCAGAGCCGCTAGCTTGGGAGAGCCTTTTTTAAAAAAAACGAGGAAAAGAAAAGATTTCACATGTTTGCAGAGGAGAAAAGATCTAGCGGCAGCCCCTAGCTCTACTAACCAGATCTCAAGCTTCACATGATGTCAGCAGATCCAGATATATTCTTTCGTCTTCAAAGGCAGCTGTGGGGAAGCCCCAAAATGCATTCGGAAAGTGTTTCCACAATGCAGCTTTCCTAAGCTATCCCACCGCCCTCCCTCCCCAGCTTCCTTAAGCCCTGGTATGAAAAACAAAAAGACCGGTAGCTGAAGAACAAATTTAGAAAGTCCAGGGGCACTTTTAAGACCAACCAAGGTTTATTCAAAGGATGAGCTTTCGTGAGCAGGCACACTTTCCCAAATACACTGGAAGGGAAGGTCGAGTTCAAACTTATAGACAGAGGCTGAACAGCAAATTTATGCGAAACACGATGAAGATGTTTTAAGATATGCAAAGACAAAACGAAATAACAAGCTAAGGTCGTAAGCAGTGTTCCCTCTAAGCTGAGTTACTGTGAACTAGCTCACAGTTTTTTAGCCTCCGGCTCACACATTTTTGTCTTGGCTCAGGAAGGAGGGCTCCAGAGCAAACTAATCGATGCAGCAGCCAAATCATTCCTTACGACCTTAATGCCAGGAGCTCGCAAAGTAGAATTTTTGCTCACAAATCTTCACAGCTTAGAGGGAGCATTGGAAGGTCAAGATTGGTTACTTTGCTTTTAATCAACAGGAATTTCCCAACTGGGAATTGGCAACCCTATTAAGAGTGGTTGTGAGGCCAAAATAGGGGCTTAGAGAATGGTGTGTGTCAGGGGTCCTTTTCTGCATGCGCGCGCAGGAGCGGAGCTCTGGCAGTAAAGAGCCCAGGGGGCAGGCACATGCAACAAGCCCCACCCCCTGCTCCCAGCAGCCCTCAGTCAGAGCAAGAAGCAGCCAGGTAAGCTGCAGAGCTCCTCCCGGCCCCCCGGTCCAAAACAGTCCAGTGGCACCTTTAAGACCAAGTTTTATTCAGG